>NW_007930907.1:1955-54974 GCF_000280675.1 Beauveria bassiana ARSEF 2860
TTGGTTTCCGTTCCGGAAGTGGGGGGGGGGGCGGCGCGGGCGCCTGGGTATATAGGATCGTTGGGTGTCGGCTACAGCAGTGCTGACATCACGGATCGTTGTGTAGGACTTTAGCCCAGCGGCTAATGATTGTTAGGTGTAGCTTGTAGCGGTGCGGTGCCAGTAAACATGCCAAAAGTAACCTAATTTTTTATCACAGTGAGGAAGACGACAATGACAATAAAAACAACAGCAAGAATCACAACAAGAATACTAAAAAAAAAAAAAGAAAAAAAAAAGAAAAAAAAAACCATAGAAATTTCTGTCCTGTTACGGCAAAGACTGGATCCGGCCACTCATCAACCTTCAATGCGGCGGGCAACGTCCCGCAACGTCTCTTGGCTAGCTTTCAAGGCATTGCTGACCCGGCGATGGAATGCAACATCTCTCTGGCTCTCGTTCGCCGTGTTTTCATCTCGCAAGAGATTCAAAGTGTTTCTTATCTCAGACAAGTAGGACTGTACGGCCGCCGTGACGTCGTTTTGCGCCGTTTTCGCGAGCTCTTTAAACTCTGTCCGCAGCTTCTTCATGATGCCGTCAAACAAATCTTCGTTGCCAAACGCCCCTGTAATTATAGCTTTGCGTCTGCCATGCGAGCCGGTTCCTTTAATCGAAGATGATGGTCATTACTATACATGCCTTTTTTTTTTTTTTTCCTACCCGATGAGAGACTTACCGCTTTCATGGTTGCATGCATCATACGAAGATTCCATAGCTAACCCAATGTATGAGGTTCTCAAGCTTGAAAAGGCATCGGTTCGTAGCTGCCTAAGAAACGCTTAATACCTGGCCCCAATATGTGCCACTCCACAAATGCATCTTGCCACTCACCTGAGTTGTAACGAGACACTCTCAAATGCGTTCTGAACGGCGTCAAGGAGGAGATCCTGCTCCAAGTACAAAGCGTGTCGCAAAGGGGCCATGGCAGCAAGGCTACTTATAGTATGATTCTCTGCAGTCGTTTAGAATAACTGCCCGCTAGCGACGAGCAACACTTTCTTTCTTCGCGGTACTTACCCAGCTTTCCAGCGACATAATTTGTTGAACTCGTATGAAACTCTGTTATTCTGGCTTCCTCTGCTTGCGCACGTGATACCAGAGTCTGCCACGGAGACTTCATGTGTCGAGCCATCTGCCCGTTGGCTTCTCCATTCCAGTCATGGTGCCCAACGGCATTTGTGGTATAATTCCCGTATTGGCGACAGAATGCACTGTATGTAGCTGGCAAGCGTTAGTGAGAACGGTGCGACCTGGGTGTGGCTAGTTTACCGTGATGCCACTGCGTCATTTCAATCAGCCTCTGAACGCGAAAACACAGCTGTTTTCAAGATCACTTACAGCGGACCATTGATGGGCTGCGGCATATGCCGATTCGCTCCATTCATTCACTCGACGCTCTAATAAAGAGTATCAGCCTCGTAAATACAAGAGAAAAGACATGGGGCAATGGCTATACATACTCTCGTACACTTCTGCTTCGAAAATCTGGCAGAGTACCTGGGAAATGTTTCGAAAAGGTGCTTGGCGGTCGAGAGCCTGTTTGACAGGATCAACGAAACGTTACCTGAGGTGATCTGATTCTGGTCAGAAACCTACCGATTCAAGCCGGGCTTCGACATCATCAAGTGCTGTCTTTACAGCGGCCCTAAGCTCGCCGTCCCAAGTATCCTCGCCTGACTGTACCCAAAGATCAATGGCAGCCAGCAGCTTGGGGATGTCCGTCTTCATAAAGCCAGACGCCTCGCGGTGCTGGTTCGCAGATACAATCGAGACACAGTGTCGACGCAGATCAATGATGCCGCTCAAGTTGATGTAGGCCTGGGCAATCTCGATCTTTGCCTGCCGCTTCTTTTGGTAGAGAGTATTGCTTACACAAAAAACATTGGTATCTGCTAAAGAAGGATCAGTTCGGTACTTTCTGCGCAGACCTTTGACTAGATCGTCGTTCCGGCATTTGATCAGAAAACTTTGTAGCCTGCGGAACCTCGGTTATCCTTTGTTCTTCTGATGGCTTTCCATTGAATGGGAAATTCACGTTGACTTACTCGAATTGGCAAGCCTCCTCGCTTTTCCTAGTTTGAGCAGTCAGTCTTGCACTCAGAGAAAGCAATCGGGCTACACTCACTTGGCCTTGAGTATGTTTGCGTTGAGTTCACTCAATATCCGAGTGTTCTCATGGAGGGGATGTTCTTCTTCTATGAAGCTCTCCAATTCCTCTTCCAATTCTTCTATAGTGTATAAGTGCTCGTCAATCGCCGTCAAATTCTCATTGATGGTGTCTGCTCGTTCTCCGGGCCAATCTTTTTTGCACTCCTTTGCGTTGATGGCCTAAAGGAAGAGAAGTGTTATCAATCACATCTGTAATGGGTCTATTCTATTCATGATGAGGGAACGATGGGGAGAGCCATGTACCTCGGAGTTTGTGCATATGATGCTAATATTTTCCAGATGCTCTGCCATCCGGAAAATCTCTTGGACTGTCTCATCGTCGGTGGCACGAGCAGCCGGGCAAACAGCAAATATTTCATTACACTTTCGAATGTAAAGCTCAGTAATATTTCTTCGCGCAGAGTTAATGTCGCGGAGTCCTAAAGGCGTTAATGGACAGTAGTATGAGCGTGTAGGGGAGAGAATCACATACCGGGCAAATCCACCAGGATCAATCCCTTCTTTAGTATCTGCGCATTGAGAAATACCCTATTCAAAATCAACACATTTCCAAAGAATCATCGTGAAGCTGATAAGATGTACTTGATATTCTCAATATAGGGCCAAGCAGCAGCTCGAGTAGCGGGTTCTCCTGTAGAAGCTGGAGCGGAGGTCAGCTCCCTCAGCTTCTCCGAGCAGGCTTCTTTTGTAAGGCCAGTCATGACGGTATGTGAGATTGAAGGTCTGAGCTCCGTAATCAGACGTCTAAATATGCTCTTCAGGCAATCTTCGTCTTCATTTAGGAGAGTATTTTGACTCGGAATTTGGCTCTGAAACAGTGAGCTGAATGTGTCTCCGGCAAGCCTCGCCAGTTCACCAAAGTTGTCTTGCTCGGCTTCGGACAGATCTGCGAGATGAAAATGGCGATAGGATCTCAAAAGCTGCATTTGCTGCTTCAAGAGCTCGTCTTCGTCAAAGAGCTGAAGTTGAATGCTGAGCGTGTCCGACTCGTGGTAGTGAAATTCAGTAGCTGCGCATGTGCAAGCCTCGCCAGCGCTGCCCTATTTTGCCGTCATTAGAATCTCCTTGATAAGAAAACGCTTCCATCTCACCGATTTAACCAGATCGACTTCGTCGAGCAACGAGTTCAAGACGCTGCTCTTCCCTATTCATCCTGTCAGCGCCCGTGCCCCAGACGGAAATCTGTATGGACTTACCAGCGCCTGCGCCACCCACAAAGCCCACAACTCTCGTTGAAGTGGGCTTGAAATTTGCCAAGGCGACAGCTTTCCTATGTAGCTCATGCATTTTCGATTCTTCTTCCCGATGCAGTGGGCTGCTGCTCAGCACGTCGGCCAACTCTCCCGCAAGGGCCTTGGCGAGGCACAGCGCGGACTGAAATTCGGCCGAATTGAAGGCATCCTTCGGGGGTTCTTCGTCAGCAACATTGTAACGTTTCAAACCGCTTGAGCTGCGTCTATGTGTCGACCCTCGAGACCGGTCTCTCTGGTCTGGAAGGGGCGTGAGGCTTGGCCGGGCAGTCCGCGGTGTTTGAGCCAACCGACTTTCGTTCAGTGCAGATGATAGATCTTGAAAGTCAGAAAGCCCCCCGTTGCTGTTTACACCCAATTGGGCGGCAGCGTCGCATAGCTGATCCTCGGTGTGGTCTCCGGATCTTGCTACCGCCCTTGGACTTGGAACAGTTGACAAGGCATACTCTCTTTGGTCAGGGCCAGGGGTAGGGGATACGGATATCAAGGGAGTTCGGAAGCTGAACTCGTTCTCTGATGTGGAAGAACTACCAGCTCGGAACAGGAACGGGAGGGGAGGGCTCTCTTGAGAGGGTAGCGGAATGTCTCGCTCGCCTCGAGGCGGAGTTTTTGCTCGGGGACGAAGATTAATCTACCGCCATGTTAGTTTCAAGTAAAATGGCATGCAAATACTGTCCATGCCTTTGTCATTGTGGAAAGAACCGCGCACCAACGTCGAGCGTAGCTTGGGTACGACGAACAACTGTGTTACAGCGATGGGCAAGGCTGGACTCTAAATAGAACACCGGGCTGCAACAAACGTTCGCAAGCATGTCATCTTGACCCCTCATGCCTTCGTAAACAGGCTGCATCCACACATGCACCGAGCGTACAGAGGAGTGTGGAGCTGAAGTATCAATTTCGTGCAGAGAGGCACATGATACTACTGTACGCGCTGGTGGCTTTTCAGGATGGTGAGATGCGCTGTTCACCGGCGCATAGTCGCCCACGGTCGCGGCCAACTAAGCGTGTGCCAACTTCGCTCGTCTGATAATGCTTCCCATCTTGATCTATGGACTCATTCTCTTTTTGTTGAATTCCGAAACAGTTGTTCAATAACGGAGGCGGTTATGGTAGATTGGAACCAACCTATCTTTAGTCGCGACTTATGCAAGGTGTGTTGGAAGGATGAGCTGCCCCTGCAAGCTGCCTCGTACAACTGCAGGCGACGGTCTTCGGCGACCCCTCCCCGTCGGATTGGCAAGAGCCCGTACGGTTTTGTGATACAATCCTTCTGTCAGCTTAGCAAGAGCGAACATCCCCACGATATCTGGATGAAGTCATATCTCCAAGGAAATTACCTCTTGTTGAAGGGACATTAAAGTGCGTTCGGAACGGCCCTAACACGGAAGTAACCCCATCGCCCCGCGAAACACCCGTAGACCGACAAGGCAAAGCACAAGCTCAACCGTTGGCACAATGACGCTTCCGAGTCAGCCTTGGGTGTTCCAGTTGGCGCTCACATGACTCCACTGGCCGAACCCAGCAATCCGAGTGAGTGGACGAAGATGCAAGGCGGTTAGATTTTCTCTGTCAAGGCTGGGAGCCTGATTAGGCCTCCGCCGACGTAGCCCCAGCTAAAGGCGGAGGTCGCAGCGCACATTTGAATCTCGCGGCTGTCCCTTTTTCCTCGTTTTTACTTGGTAGAATAGCCTCCTACGTCCCAACTAATAAGTACGTTCTCGAACCTACCCACCAAGCTCTATTCTCTTTAAGTAGAAAAAAAAAACGAAAGCTAGTTTTAATTCTGTGGCCCAGTGTGGGGTGACGTCGGGAAAGATCTACTAGCCGAAACTTGTAGATGGTGGATAATTTTTCTCTGGAGCCTAGAATACATATTGGTGGACACGTCCGACCACTATCCTAAACGCGAATAGAGTTGAAATAACAACCACTGACTTAGTTCGATAGGCAGATTATAAGAATTGCATTATGCGTATACTCAATGTCGGCATCGCTATCACTTATCTAACCGTCTTTGATGTTCCCATACCTTAGGGCCCATCTTCCCTGTGAGAATGTAAATATCCGATTCATTAGGAATGTACTTTGGTGCGTGCTTATATTCCACCCCGTTCAAGAATGCGCGCCAACAATCAAACCATTTAGGTCTGTCAAAAATCGCGTACGCCTCCGTTGTGCGGCCATGAACAATCTCGTGGATGAGCTCGTACCAGTATCCGCCTCGATCACCAGCATATTCCACCATTAAATGAGGGATGAAGGCTGGTCCGACTTCAAGTAGATCCCAATATTCCTCGCCACTGCAGCAGATGCCCCTGCAGAGTGTGTGTCGGTTCTCTTGGCAGTACTCTTTCCATAGCTCGACACGTTCTTCGTAGACCTTGTTAAGTTGGAAGCTGAGCTCAACAATCTGGCTGCTATATCGCTGGAGGGCCTCTTTGGAAGTGAGGTCATCATCTGGGACCCCACGGTACTTGGGGTCGCTGACTAGGGCGTTGACTGAGCTGGGTTAGTGATGCGGTCGCACCGGGAATGTGAGCAAGAGGCTTACACAGAAACGCTCCGTGGGAGTTTTGATCAACGTCTGTTGCGAGCTTAAAGACCACAAAGGCAAGAATTTTTGGACCTTGCTTCCTGAGGGTCTCGAATTCGTCCGCTCGTGTACAGTCACGAGGGCTGCCAATTAATGAGAGTTAGTTTGCACACTAGGAGGAAAACGGTAAATGTACCTCGCCGATGCTGGCAGAGAATGACAAAAAGCTTGGAATGCTGTCCATTTGGACTCAAAATCTGCTACAGCCTCGGGGAAAGTCCTTTGAACGGTGTGATAGACGTTGTCGGCCGCCTCGATGGCTGCTTTCATTGGCGAGGCGATTTGATCGTCTATTTCCGTCATCATCTCGGTCCGCGGTTCTCCTGGGCGTGTTAACGATGGTAAGCCGATTATGCGAATCGAGTCAAATGACGTAGAGATAAAGGCGATAGAATACGGATGAAAGTAAGTTGTTGATGGACGTGTGTAAAGTCCAAGTGTTGTGCAAAGCAGAGCCCCGCCAGTAGCCAACTGGCATACTGGTACATTACCTAGGTACTGTAGCAGATGTGCCACGGGCAACTATTTAGTGAGTAACGGCACTGTATTCCGAATACACCATCCATCACATCTTCTTTACAATTGGTAGCAATTGCCACAGAAAGATTGCGAGGCCACGGCCATCAAAGCATCAAAAAGGCAATTGGATTTCATCATTGGCCATCAGTCAATTTTTTTCCGGCTTCGGCCAACAGCCCGTCAGGACGTCGGGCACCAGTGGAATCAAACCACGCGCTCAGGTTCATGTCGCCCCAAAACACGAGACGCAGGGGCCCGTTATTTGCCTTTAACAACATCAGTTACCACATCACCTACCACATCTACAATCCGCGCGCACATCACGGCGCGCACCATCAAAGACGTCTCTCTAGGGAGCTAAAAGCCGACATCTCTAGCCGTAAGAGGGCGGCCAGTGGCGTGGCCCAATTATGACTTGCTGCTACTCCCATACAAATTTTAGTGGCCGGCGCAGTACTAGCCACACGTAGAACAAGTCCCTGAGTTGTGTAGGACAAACAGAGCAGTGGCTGGCCAAGGGGGGGACAAAAAAAACCGGCCCTCATCGATTCTCGATACTGTCTTATCAATCATAAATACACACGAAAGTAAGTAAAATAATAATTTTAAAATATAAGTTATATATTTAATCATTTTCACACTTATAATACTTTTCTGTTTATTTCTTTAAACAGTCTATCTCTAGAAAAATAACGGTTTAGAAATGAGGTGCTTTCTTAGAAGGGCCGGTTTAATGTGTCCCCCACATGCTGGCGTCACAGCACCTTATTAGTGGTTGATGTGACCCACACACCCTTCTACAGCCACTGGCTTCAACATCAATCACTACTGGCCAGAGCCTGCAACACACAACGAACAACAAGCAACCAACACCAACCAAATTGACCCGTGATACGTACGTATCATCCCTAACGGAACCAGCATACCCCCATGTCACTCAGTCTCCGTGGTTGGAGGCCGACGTCGCTGAGCTGGTCGACTGGAAACCGCACTCGGGCTGGTGTATACAAGTCAGATATATAAGGGCCTGAGAATCGCTTCACTAGGAATTGTGATTCATTGCTTTCTCACTCAAATCTTTCATGATCGCTGCACCAGTCTTGCTTTGTTTTCTACTGCCACTCGTCCGACCGCACGACATCATGCCCATTGACCAATCTAGGCCCGATGCACCCCAACCTCATCCAGATCCAAACCAAAGTCGAGAACCGACCGCTGGCGAGCTCGAGTGCTACCATAATGACCGGGTCTCTTTCTCGGGCATGGAACACAATGTCACCAAGGCAACTGGCAATCATCCCGATGGCCCAATGCTCGAGAAGGGCTATGAAAATGTCCCTCCCGGCCATCCTGGCCATCCTGGAAATCATATAGGTGTTCCTCATGACGATCCGGGGACTCAGTCGCCGTCGTCTTCAAACTCCAAGACAGTAACGGCACTACCCGGAGCCCCAGGCCAGTATGCACAGGTTCCCGAGATGAAGGCCTATGACCCAATCTCCTCACCGAGTCAAGCCGCCCAGACTTCAGCGATCAATTGCTACAAGAGACTTGAAAGTGCTTCCCCAAAGTTGGTTGCAGATTTCAGAAGCTACTTTCACGACTGGCAGGAAACCTGGTCCGGACACTTCTCATCATCGTAAGTATTTGTATCTACCAAGATCAATTTAGATGACGCTAATTTTTCATGTAAAACAGTGCTGAGGATCGGTGCTATACGAGCGAGTTCGACAAGCTCGTGGAGATGGGCAAAGAGATTCTCCCGCTTGTGAATTATATGCTCCTGAACGACGACAATTTTACTGCAGTCTTTCTCTGTGAGCTTCATTGTCATGTCCCGATTTTCATTTGACTAATCAAATCACAGACAATGCTCTTGAAGACGACACGCGTTATCGAGTTGATCCCGATGATGTTTTGAACTTTCTTACTCTGCAGCGTCAACAGAATTTGATTGTTGATCTCAACAGGGATCGGAAATGGTAATGGCTGCTGGTTGACTGGTTGTTGATTGACCGGCTGTTGATTGACAGGCTGCTGGTCAAATGGCTTTTGATTGAGACTGGTTGCCAAGGTATTACCATCTGCAAGGGAACAGCAGCGCATTTGCAACGCATGATCACCGCCTTTGTTGAAACCGCTGCGCTCGGAATCGAGGCCAAGCTGCCTATCAAGCGACCCGCTCAACAACATGGCCATGAGAATATTGCTTGGGTTGGAACTTCTTGGAAGATTCAGTTATTATCCGGGGTTAAGACTGTCGTCGATATTGCTTACATTTGTCCTTAATGTTATTCCTTTTTAGTATCATTCTTCTTCGTCGCTATTTATTTTTTTTTGTTTCAGCAGAAGTCGGCGCACGCCTTTGGTTCTATCAAGTAGACATTCTCTCTTGTCTGTCCTGTCGTGACCGCTAGAAACTTTGCTGGAAAATGCCAAACAAGAAAATGCCGGCATCAGCAGGTCGCACACGGCCTGCGACCGTCTCGTCCGAGGGAGTTGTCTGAGCTGGCGGCGAGGACGGCGGCGCATCCAAGCCGCATAGCTGCGTGACATGTCGCCCTCGAAAAGTCCTGTGCGGAGAAAAGTTACCACATTCCAACTGCCGTCGGGCCTGAATTCCATGCGTTCTCCATTCGAATGAAAACCCCCAGATATGGGCGCGGCGACTGGATCGCCTTTCCCACGCGGGCACCGGTACAGTCGCACCCGTTGATCCCCCGAGGCCATGATTCCGAGACTAAATCTCAGTCTCACGGGAGACAGCCCTATAGTAGAATTTCTTAATATTCTATGAAGAAGTTGCCTAATAGACTATCTACACCTAATATCCTACTATACGCCAAAGTATCAGGTAGTAATTTAAAACTTAGCTTATGGTGTTAGCTGTAACCGTTTGGCTATCATCACTTGAGCTAAAAGTCTAGTCTATTATAGCTAGTCTAGTAACCCCAATGGTCCAAGTATGTTTCAAGTTGTTGTCGTGACTCGGACACCCATCCTTGAATCTGCTCATTTGACTGGCTCTCGTAGAATCGAGGTAGCAACCAGTGGAATTGCATCAGCTCCTGCGAAAACCACCACACATCCGCGACGTCTGCAGATCCCTCAATGGTGGAGGGTCTCATGGCTCCTTGAGCGGCCAAAGCCTTATCCCACGCTTTTCCAATGGAAAATTCAGCATCCACTTCGCCGACAAACCCGTTGAGTATCAGGCCTCGTAGATCGCCCTCAGGCTCTGCCAGGCCCAGGAGAATGCCTTGAAACTCGGGAAATGAGTATAAAAATTCGGTGATTGTGCTACCGATGTGACCAAAGTCAAAGTCTACGACGGCTACGAGACGGTTTGTACGGAGGTCGAAGAGGAGATTGGGTAGAGCTTACTTTGTTAGTTTTTCTGTTGCCAGGTGGAAGGGGGAGGGGCCGGGGGCGCAGAAGAAAACGGAAATGAACGCACTTAAATCTCCGTGGACTAGTGTAGGCTTGTGTTCAGGCACTCTGGATAAAATCTTATCAAGCCCGTCGGCGACAAAGGCATCGATTCTGGCTCGGAGACCAGGTACGTCTCTCCAACCGTTGAGCGCGGCGACACTGTCGCTCTGTTCCAGTTGCCATTCGAGCGTTGCCTTTAAATACTCGGTATAGGTCGAAAAAGGGCCTCCTGTGCGAAAAATAACCTTGGTAGTAGACATTTTTCCGGCATCGTCAAATGTGAGGCCGCCATACCCATCAACAGGTAGCCGATAGCCTTGGAGGGCGCTCGTAACGGCAGCAAGCTGCTGACAGACAGAGGCTACATCTTGCTCACTAAGCCCCTGCAAATAATCGCAAGATATTGGCTCGCCATGTTTGAACTCTTGGAGAATGTAGCTTGGTTCGGCAGCGTCATCCCAACCAAAGACGCGAGGAACCAGCAACGGATCAACCTCTGCGAGAGCCTCTTGAGCAAGAGTTAAGAATGCAACTTCATTGCGGATTCGGATAGAGTCCTCAACGTTATTATTCGCTCGTGCGATGCGCATTACGAGATGGGAGGTGCCGGCAGGAACTGCCACGGTAAAAGGCTTGACGTCGTGGGATACCTTTTCCGACATCAGAGCTTTGGCAAGGTTGATCATGTATACGTGGTTGTTTGTGGCCACGGTGTTTTTCTCAATGGTGAGGTCGTGTTCCGGAATACCGAGTAATCCGCCTATGATTTTGCAAATAAATGCATGATGCGATTCTTGCTGAACTTGATCTGCCATTATTGTGGTCTTTGATTTAGTGAATAATAGTGGTGTCAAGGTCATGGGGCAGGTGGGCAAAATGGAGCGTTGGAGGGAGGATATTAATGCAAACATGGGGGAAATAGGCCCCTCCCCCACTGTCGTAGAATAGCCTCCACCTGCCATTTTAGGCAGCGGAGCGCTAAACTAAAGTGCCATGCTTTCCTTCAAGGGGCCCGCTGCTGTTCGACGCCTCGGGAATATAGGCATGCGACTCGGCCAGCCAGCCAGCCTAGCGCCGTTTCCCGGACAAGATAGCATTGAAAATATTCATCTTTGCTGGTTGAGTATCCTGACCACGTCCCCGGACCCAGACGGCGCCATCGAATTCTCAGCTGTCCCGACTGGTGGACGCAAATTCAGGTCCGCTTGAAGATCCATGTACCTGGAGGGGGTCAAATATTTGTTGCCACCCACTGTAGATCTGGCGCACAGTCAAAACTTATACGCCGATTCTCTTGGCAGCCATGGGCCGACCAAAGGCGGCATTTGTAGCCACCAGACGAGCCAACCTACAGACAGACAACGGAGAGGGCAGTGAGCCATTCAGTACTTCTGTGGAATTGAGGTTCGAGCCTGGGACGTGGTCCGGAGATGAACCTGTCTCTGGGGGTTTTACTGACACGGGTGTCGATGACATGGATTTTCTCGAAATTGATCTTGATGGCCATGTGGTACTTGCGATGGCGGAACTCGACTAGTACATGCAAACATGACCTACTGTGCACGACTTCAAGAAATGGGTGAAATACTCATTATTGGCAAATGTTGATCCAGCTATTCATGTATTGGAACACTATTTCTCGAATTTCCGCACACACCTGAGTTCAGGCACCCGGCCCGGCTGTTTGCTCAGCGGGGTATCGTATTGCGGTAATTGCGCTGCTTTTACTTGGCGAGGTCTCGAAATTGCTTTCGTTTGGAGAAACGGCTGCTGCTCTTTGCATGAGGGTAGTTGTAACAGTGTAAAAGGATAACTCATGAATACTGTCGGACCTTGGCCTTAGTTCGGCCACCGGTAGTAGGCCCATCGACCTGGCATACAGAGGCGTAAGAGGGATACTTGGCACTCCGGGCGTAATGCTGACTGCCAAAGTGGTTGAGACACGATCCGGGTTAGTTACCCAAAGTGCTGCTGATGGGATGGGATTCTAAACCAAAACATTGGTGCCCATCGATGCCTCGGCTGCATCTGTTTCGACTGTGCCCATTTCAGCTGTGGCTGGCAAAGCAGTGATCTGGAGGTCGTCTGTAGACCGCCGAGGCGGGTGAGGTGCGAAGATGGGGGGCGTCTGCTCTCCTTCAAGCAGCGCCATAATGTGCCGAAAAAACTTCTGTATGCGATCTCGAAAATCCATGATTTCCATGATGTCGGGATCTTCTATCAGAGGCCACTTGAAACATGAATGCTCCCAAAGGGCTTCATGTGGCTGAAAAATTGGCTGGCCAGACAGTTTCCGAGAGTCTGCACCATCCTCAATCGGATGACGACTGGCTCCAAATTTGGATCGTAGCCGGACATGTTGCTCAGTGGCTCTTTGTTGCCATTCAACAGAGTGATCAGATTTGTCTTCGTCTCGTTGAACCCAAATCTCAGGCGCAAGATCTGTGAATTGATCGCATGGTACCCGTAACGGCATGAACCTGCTATGGCAAACAGGCGGGGGGTCATGAAAGTGCCTGAGGCGAGACGCATCAAGGTTGAAAAGTGTCTGGTAATAGATATTCCATCTCTCAAGGGAGCTTTCCGTCTCTTCGTTGACGTCTGGCGACACAAATTCGAAAAGGTGTGCCGCAAACTTCAAGCCAAAGTGCGTCAATGGTGGCCAATGATAGCGTAGATCCCCCCTGCTGCTGAACCAGACGACTCGGCAGCACGCGGGACAAAAGGAAATGAAAGGCGTACCTTGAACCAAAGTCGTACCGGCAAGCAAGGTCGTTTGATGAGAAGTCCATTCCGAGGACCAGTCAATGTATGCTTTCAGCTCAGCTGGTATTTCATACGGCCAATAAAGACGCGGCGGTTCAGGCAACTCTCGGACTAAGTGAGGACTACCTCCGAATTTCGCTTGCAGATAGTCATTTGTCTCTTGCAAGAGGTAGAAAAGATTGAAACGAGAACCATCTATACTCTCCACCGTATCCCATATGCGTGCATGCGTGTGTGGGCTTGCAAAAACGTCACAATCATGAGGCCATTTGTCGCTAAATGCCGTCGAGTTTTTGCACCAAGCTATGCGTTTGCATCTGGAGCAGATGCCTAAAAATGGGAGATCGATACTGCGGAGGGAAGGTTGATCTGGCTCGGCCATGGCTCTTTTCAGAGAGAAACTGCGAGTATGACGATGTATAATAACCGAAGAATTGGGACTCGTTGCGCGTGGTGTGAGGGCGAGGTGCTTGAGCTGCTAAAAGTAATGACGTTCACAAGTGCGCAGGTCTGGAGCGATATCAGATGAAATCCAGAGGAGCATAAAGTCTGAACAAGATGAAAAAAAAAGAGAGAAAATTGCTCGTGTTATATACTATTAAGAATGCCTACATGTGCCTCGCCGCCGCGCTTTCCCTAGTAAACAAGTCGCTTTTGCAAGCGAGAAACACCTATGTATCAGACGTGGCATGCTAAATAGTGCACAATGAATGCACAATGGCAATCGGAGGTGACTAATCAAATACCTATTCCAGATTGGACTATTTGGCGCCGTGGTGGAGCAGCCAGAGCTGGACTTGAACCCGGAGCAAACGGAGCATGATTAATCCGGGACGATGGTGCTGCTAAAAGTTGGCCACCCACCAACTTGCGCTTGGTTGCCTCCTTCTCGCAGTCCCTATAATAATACCATACAGGCTTGATAACGATGTCGTGGAGAAATCAGGGCATCACAGGTTCGAACAATATTCCTCTTGGCAGCCGCCGACGATTTGCGGCCGATGGCGATGGCGATGGCGATGTGACTCCCGATCGCGACTTGAAGCGCGGTCGTGACCCTGAACCCCGATCGGCCGAACCCAGCGGCCCTCGACAGCGCAAAAAGCGCAACCGTTGGGGAGATGCATCAGAGAACAAGGCAGCCGGCCTGATTAATCTTCCTACTGCCATCACGTCTGCTATGACCAGTGAACAGCTCGAAGCTTATACTCTACATCTCCGTATCGAAGAAATCAGCCAGAAGCTCCGTATTGACGATGTTGTGCCCGCCGACGGCGACAGGTATGTTTCTCGTTGCCCATCTACACGCAGTCTCATGCTGACAGTCTGACTCTAGATCGCCTTCGCCTCCTCCCCAGTACGATAATCATGGTCGCCGTGTCAACACTCGCGAATACCGCTATCGCAAGCGCCTCGAAGACGAACGACATAAGTTGATCGAAAAGGCCATGAAAACTATTCCTAACTACCATGCACCGCAAGATTATCGTAGACCTACCAAGACGCAGGAAAAGGTCTACGTACCTGTCAACGACTACCCAGAGATTAACTTCAGTATGATTGCTAACCCTTTAACCCTAACCAAGACGATGCTTTGTCTCCCCCAAACTCCCCTGCTTGAAGTTTGATCTGCCCAGTGTGCCGGACCAGGCTTAGCATATGGCATCCTTCGTCGAAATGGGCTTACTCTTGACACTGCTCTCTGCTGCCGCTTGACCACGATACTAACACGTAGCTCTCCTCATCAAGTCGGCTTACTTATTGGCCCTCGTGGCAACACTCTGAAGAAAATGGAGACGGAGTCCGGCGCCAAGATTGCCATTCGCGGCAAAGGATCCGTCAAGGAAGGCAAGGGTCGATCTGACGCGGCTCATTCTAGCAATCAGGAAGAGGACCTTCACTGCCTGGTCATGGCTGACAACGAGGACAAAATCAACAAAGCCAAGCAGCTGATTCACAATGTCATTGAGACAGTCAGTACAACCCCGGTATCCCTCATGCAATACCTTTATTGACCATCACAGGCCGCCTCCACGCCCGAGAACCAGAACGAGCTCAAGCGTAACCAGCTTCGAGAGCTTGCTGCGCTCAACGGCACCCTGCGAGACGACGAAAACCAGGCCTGCCAGAACTGTGGTAAGATTGGCCATCGTAAATACGATTGCCCAGAGAAGCAGAATTACACGGCCAGCATTATATGCCGAGTCTGTGGTAACGCAGGCCACATGGCTCGCGACTGTCCTGATAGACAGCGAGGTGCCAGCTGGCGTAACGACGGCGGACGTGCCGTTGGCAAAGTTGGCGCCGGCGACGGTATTGACCGCGAATACGAAGTAAGTGTTTTACTCCGGTAAGAGACAATCCACAGTCGTGCTGACCAGCTGCAGCAACTTATGCAAGAACTTGGCGGTGGTACTGGTCCCCCTGCTCGTATCGAAGCCGGTCCTGGTGGCGGCGACGAGGCAGATGCCAGGCCTTGGCAGAGAGGAGCGACTGGAGGCCCGGCACCTTGGAGATCCCGCCGCGACGATAGAGATGCGGGTAGCGGACCCTCGGGCGGACCCGCTCCTTGGGCCCGTGATCGCAATCGTGGACAGGATAATTATGGCGATAGCTGGAACGCTGGAGGTCGTGAAGGGGCCGGCGCTGCCCCCCCCTGGCAGCAACAACAGCCCGCTACAGCGTACGGTCAAACAGATGCGGGCTACGGAGCCTATGCCGGCTATGCTGGGTATGCCGCCAATGGCTACGGATCTGCGCCTGGCATGGCTCCTCCTGGAGTGTCGAATGGTGAGGGTGGTCTCGATGCGCCCCCGGGCCTCGCCGGTCTTAGTTCGTTGATTCAGCAGTATTCTGGTGGCGGCGCGCTTCCTCCTCCCCCTCCTCCCAGCGACGGACCGCCTCCTCCTCCTGGTCCGCCGGCCGACCAGCCACCTCCACCTCCTCCCCCCCCTGCGTAAAACAAAGGGGAAGAACAGTCCAGCATAACAGATTCGAGATGGACATTCTGTGGCCCTTGAAAGCAAACTAACGATGGCTCCGCCATTCTTGACCAAGCGAACGGAGGCTTGAAAAACCAAGGCTTTTACAGTAGCCGTTGCCGCGTATTCTATTGCTAACAGCAGGACGAACGACCGCAATTCGACGAAAACTCTGTGTAATGTCAGTCTAAGGAAATTTCTATAGTTGCCATGTGCGTCGCATAATAGATGCATTTGGATGAGATTGATGCTGTTTTCTGAAATACAATCAAGGTGTAGCTTTAATTGATTCGCAAAAGCTTTCCCACGCAAAGTGTCGCGCTGTGGTGACACTGTGGGTTCGCAGGTGGAGTCAATCTTGTACCAGTTCGCACTGGAATGACGGCAGCTCAGCGAGCTCCGCATTTAGCCAAGACTGACGATCGCGTTGTCATGTTTGAGGCTTCCCTCCACCTTCCACAACACTACTGCCGAGGACGAGGTGCGCAATGACTCCGGCCACTCAGTGAGAAATAGTAGGCTGCCAAGTCACCTCTTTCTGTCTCTGCTTGATACCTATCGTCGCCCTCACGTCATCAGACCCTCCAGCGCGCCATGGCCATCTGGAACCCGTTCGCCTTTCGGCCCTGGCCCGTCTTCTTCTGGACCACAGTCACCTACCTAGCCATCCTCATCCCGCTCCTCTACGTCCATGAGACGGTCCCTGCGATACCCAAGCATGAGGCGCTGCCGGCCGGCGTCAACCTCACGGATGCCTGGATCGACCTACAGCGCATCACCGCGCACTACCATCCCTACAACAGCCATGCCAACGACGAGGTTCGCGAGTATCTCGCTAAGCGCGCGAGGCAGATTCTGGACCAGAACAAGGCCCTTTACACCGTTGACCGTTCTGGCGGCCGAGTATGGAGGGCCGACGCGCGCACAGCTGCCGGGAACGCGCCCAGTGTAACACTGTTCGACGACCAAGTCTCCAACGCGACGTTCATCACCGAAAACACCGTCAAGGGCCGCAAGGCTGACACCCAGTCTGGACAATATTTTGAGGGGACCAACCTCTACGCCTACATTCGCGGCAAAGAGGACCCGGAGGGTGAATGGTGGAGCTCCGATGACGCCGCCGAGACATTCCGAGGCAAGGGTGGTGTCCTCGTCAACTGTCACTACGATTCGTGAGTGGTGCAGGTCATCTTCGCCTCGGATAAAGCTAACTAGGACCAGTGTTGCCACCGCCTATGGCGCTACTGACGATGGCATGGCTTGCATCACCTTGCTGCAGCTGCTGAGCCACTATACCACTGAGGGAAAC
Source organism: Beauveria bassiana ARSEF 2860 (assembly GCF_000280675.1). NCBI lineage: Eukaryota > Fungi > Ascomycota > Sordariomycetes > Hypocreales > Cordycipitaceae > Beauveria > Beauveria bassiana. Next base: position 19,017 of record NW_007930907.1, read on the forward strand.
CAGCCAAAGCACGGCATCGTTCTCCTGTTCAACAATGCCGAAGAAGATGGTCTACTCGGAGCCATTGCTTTTGGATACAGCCCATTGCGCCAATTCTGCCATACATTTGTCAACCTCGAGGGCGCCGGAGCTGGTGGCCGTGCCATGCTATTTCGCACCACGGACTTGGAAATTGCCAAGGCATATGGCTCTACTCGACATCCTTTCGGCTCCATCATTGCCGCAGACGCCTTTGAGTCTGGCGTCATCAAGAGTGGTACCGACTATCAGATTTTCGCTGACCACTATGGCCAGCGCGGCATGGACATTGCGTTTTATTCACCGCGCTCACGATATCACACAGAGGACGATGACACCCGACATGCTTCGGTGAGCAGCATATGGCACATGCTCTCCGCCGCCCTTTCCTCTACAAAGTCGCTCTCTGAAACCACTGGTACTCTGTTCCATGGCGATCGCGCTGACAACAGAAACGACTTGGTCCAGAATGGCAAGCCGACGCGTGGTGTGTGGTTCGACTTCTTCGGCAGCGCCTGGGCCGCTTTTGCGCTTAGGGGCCTCTTTGCCTGGACCCTGACGCTCCTTATTGCCTCGCCACTCATTCTATTCATTGTTACTGTCCTTTTGATCAAGCAAGACAAGTACTACTTCTTTGCGAGCAGCACCCAGGCAGACTCTGGCTTGACCGACAGTCTTCTCGCTCTGAATGGCTGGCGCGGGTTGTTCCGTTTTCCTTTCGCTCTCATATTCGCCTCTGCCCTTACCTTTGGTTCCATTAGACTCGTGGGTAAAGTCAATCCGCTCATCATTTACAGCAGCAATTACGCAGTGTAAGTCTACTACATCTCACCTCACAACTCAAGCTAACAAAAATCAGCTGGGCCATGTCCATCTCAATATTCTACTCTTCGTTTTGGCTCATCATGCGGGGCTCCAGCTACGTTCGCCCAAGCGCCCTTCACCGCGGCTATTCTTTAATTTGGCTTTTTGTGTTAACCTGGGCTTTTCAAATCTTTGTCGCGGTCTGCGAAGACCGCTTTCACGTTGGAGCCTTTTATTTTGCCGCCTTCTTCCACACTGGCGTCTTCTTGGCTGTTCTCATCTCGCTCCTGGAGTTGTTTGCACTCCCGTCCAAGTCCGCCTTTGCCAGACAGGTGCAAGATGCGGATCCCCCCAGCAACCACATCGCAAGCATCGATCAGAATAACGACGGCGCCCACGACGACAACGAGGAGGAGGAAGAGCCGACAGAAGAAACCCCTCTCATAGCTGATGAGGAGGGCCACAGTGGAGCCGACAACGAGGACCAAACCACTTTTGCTACAACTTATAGAAGAAGACCTGCTCCTGCTGATGATGGCCTGAAAAAGGCGACGGCTCCAACTCGTGAGCCGTACGCTAACGAGCAATCCTGGTCCGGTCGCCTTCCAAGCTGGACTTGGTTCCTTCAGTTGCTCGTCCTTGCTCCCATTCATCTTAGCATCACCGCGAACACGGCTCTTGTGCAGACCGCTGCCATGGCTCAGACGAGCGTTGATGGTAGTGACAAGCTTCTACCTCTGCTGGCTGTCGGACTTTTGACTATTGTTCTGTTACTTCCCTTGACACCTTTCATACACCGTGTCAATCACCAACTGCCAACTTTCTTGTTCCTGGCATTCATCGGCACGCTCGCCTACAACTTGTTGGCTTTCCCATTCTCCTCCGACTACCGATTCAAATATTTCTTTCAACAGACAATCGACGTGGACAAGGATACGAACCAAGTCTCCATCTACGGCATTCCGGAATACACCCGCGAGATTATCCAAGCGCTTCCCGGAGCAGCTGGGCAGAGCATAGAATGCAAGGCAAGCAAATCTCGCGTCGGCCTTTGTGTCTATGACGGAAGCGCGCAGCCTCCTAACGTGGCACCGGGGTTTGAAACCAGAGACCTTGTGACGCTTCGTGCTTCTAAATCTTCCGACGGCAAGTCTGTCAATCTGCAGCTAGACGCCATCGATACCAGGACGTGCACCATCAGCTTCTCGTCACCCGTGTCCGGATTTGCCGTGGAAAATGCTGCGCCGATTGAGAAACGACCTTCGGATGGAATCAACAGCGTGCGACTGTGGCGACGCAGATGGGAAGGCCCATGGAATGTAACTTTACAGCTCGGTAGCAGCCGTAGCCTTGCAGATTCTGCTGTGGAGGAGGAAGAGGAGGATATCTTTGCCAGTGAGGAGCTCAAGATCAGGGGGGATGCTTTTGAAGTGACAGCAAGCTGCAGTTGGAGCGACGCCAACGTGGCCTCCACCATCCCTGCTTTTACAGAATTCAAGCGGTACGCGCCACGGTGGGCTGTGCTATCTAAAGCGAGTGTCGGCCTGGTCGAGGTGAAGAAGACGATCAAGGTTTGATGTGTAGTAGAAAGGTCCCCTGTACGATCTCCCGTCGTTGGCGTCGTGTACGAACCCTAATGATCCTTTTCATGTACTGCTATTAGCCGTGTCGGGTCGGTGTTTCTATAGATGGTATTTCAGTATGTCGACTATCCTATTACGGTTTCTTTTACTTTTCACGCTATCAAAAGTAAGAAGCAGGTACCAATAGCACTTTTTCCAAGACTAGTCACCAATATGGCGAAAATTGTAGTTGACAATTCAAGAGGAGACTATCTTGAACACTCCAACGACAGGCTGTTTCGTCTGACCACTCTGTACCGCAACTTCCTGAGACTATTGTTTCTAGATCATCTCGTACCTTCCAACCCGCCAATTGACGTTTTCGGCTTTGTGTCGACGCTATTCGGGATGGCAAAGATTACCACCGAGGGTACACTGTGACAAGCTGGCGCCATAATAGTCTGCAAGGCTCCGAACGCAGTCGTTATACTGTCTGTGGCAGGCCTTGAGAGATTCGCCGGTTTCGTTTCGGCACTAAAACGAGCAAACTAGCATAAGCTTTTTCGTGGCCAAGGATATATGTCAAGTGCTTGCGTTGTTGATTTGACTTACGGTTGTGCAGCTACCGCAGTTATCTTTGACATCCTCTGCGCAACCTTTATCGTCAAAGGCGGCAGCAGCCATCCCGGACAGCATGGCTGCAACGAAAATTGCCGAGAGCTTCATGTTTGCGAAAAAGAATAATGGAAAAGAGGTAGAAACCGGATTAGGAATAATGGAAAGAGGTAGAGACCGGATTAGGGTACAAAAAGGTAGAGACTAGATGGGTTGTTGGAAGAGGTAGAGACAGGATATGGGCAAGTCGGAGAGGGCTTTATACTAGACACATGAAGCAGCGAGACGCTATCAGGGACCGGTTGGGTGCAACCGAATCTAGCGGAGAAGGTTTTTCAACAAAGAACACGGAAGAAATGTTGGGAAACCAATTGCCAAATATTGGATCATCGATGGGACTTGCGTGAAAGATGGTGTTTATCCTGCGATGCTGACAATACAATACATTAAAAGTGGCTTCCATACGGGGCATGACAGTATGGACCTGTCAGACTGCACAATGACATTGTGAGGGGGCCTTGGCTGCCAATATTATATCGTATATACTATTACCGCCGTTGCAGTCTGTGCTCGGGTTTGCGAAAGGGAATATTGGCATCGGCCAACCACTCGAGAGCCCGTTTCTAAAAATGAATCCTGTCAAAGCGTCAAAAAAAAAAGAACCAATGCGATTTTCGAGGTTGAGCGTTTCCGTAATTTGTCTTGACAGAGTCTTCTCTCCCCACCCTCTCCCCACTCAATAAGCCTGGTTGTCGTGTGAACAAAAGGCTATCTATAATTCTATCTGTGTGCCAATGGCAGAAAAGATTAGATGTTCATCCTCTTTGCTTCCCGAGAGAGACATGGGTCGCAGTCCCAGGTTCTGGTCCGAGCAGAGTTGCGCGCTTCCATGTCAAGTCCGTGGCGCCGCCAATTCCACAAAGTCTGCCTACCGCAGCGTTCAGATCCGTCCATCTTGCAGGTGAAAGAAATATTGCAGCAGGAACACGTCTGATTTGCACGTATTCGATATATAGTTAGTCTGTGACCTTTTGGAACACCACGTCCGCACTAAGATCAGGCCAGTCACATTGGCATTTACCATGGTTTATTTTCCAGACCGCGGAGAATACTGACCACTCTTTACTTTGTGTTTAAAGCATCTCAAGCTTACATTTTACATGCTGCTTGACGTAGACCGACAGGCTGGAGCCGTGGGCTATAGGCAGCTAATGTGGTATACCCCACCAACCTTGTCGTGTTTGCAGATAAATGGGGTGAAAATACAAGAGCTTCCAATTCTCAACGCATTTGCGTCGGAAATCAATCAGCGCAAGATCCGTCACTTACCAATTGTTGTTACTATGGGTTTGAATTCCAGACTTTTTCTGGCGGACAAGCAGATGCGTCTGTGAGTACAGAAAAGCATCTAGGGTAGGTGAACTTGGCAAACTGCCATCTTGGTGCCATCAAAGCAAGCCCTAAAGCAGAAATTGAAAATTTTCAGCTTGGATGTTTACATGGCAGAATCCGTTACTCCATATAATTGTGTGCATGCACTTCTTGACGATGCCTTGAAATAACCAATTGCAAGATATCCTGTGTCTGACTCATTCTAAATGAATAGATTGCCCTCCGGATGTATGCTTACGCGTGAGTTGACTGTTGAGAATATCACATTCAAACCCTCAGTTTCCCCCGCCCCTTTCGCCTCATGAAAGCACAACCAATATACAAAAAATTGATCCAATCGCATCTTTCTGTGCACCTTGGATCGAAACTGCATATATAGTCATCGTCAAGTCAGCAGTAGCTGTTGGGAGAGTAGATGGAAAAGCGCTAGGTTCTGTCACTCTAGATTAGTACCCGGGTCAGGCGTTGTTGATTAATAAAAGGACTCACGAGGCTGGCGTTGGTGTTGCTTGTGACTTACAGCCGCCAAATGGGTTGCAGAATAGGCGCTTTTCTAGGGTTGTTCGCTGCTCTTGGCCCATTTGATGTGCGAATCCCGTCGCTGCGACAAGGTGAATGATGATGTACGGACTTTTCATTGTTGCAACAAGTTGAGAAATGACTGGGGAAGATATCAACTCGACATTATTTTACTTGCAGGCCAGATTACATATGCGTTTTCACAGTCGTTGATCCACTTATTCAGTTTGACCAACCGACAAGCTCTTTCGACCCTTCTCTACCATTGAGAATCTCGTTCTGTCTAGTGTTACGTGTCGCCTCCTACACCTACTCTAACCATTGATGTGATTTCTGTGCTAGGCCTTTCGAGCTATCATAGGCCGATCAGACCGAATACAAGGAATGCGGCGGCCGTTGTCACCCCGCCCATCGGTCTATGTCACTCGTCCCTCGCTGCTTCGTGATGGTCTTTCTATAGCCCAGGTATCCGTAATGTTTGCATATAGCAAGTATCTTGCCCGAGATTATTCAACACTCCCCTATGCTCCGCTCGGGTCTCGCAATGCCCGCCCCAAGCCGTTATTTCTGTAGTATGCTGGGGGGGGCATGCAGTTCATATGGGTGTCCGTCGGCAATAACTAAGACTTTTATTTGTATTGTTAAGCTTACGGGTTATACTATCTCCGGGATTACGCATTTTACTTTAGTAATATCCCCTCATCGGTCCACCCCAACGGTGCTCGGTTATCGCCGCTTCGTGCCGAGACCCTGAGTTACGTGCGGACCGAAACGGCGGCCGTCGGCTGGCTGCCGCACCCACCGCGCCGCAGACCAGTCCTCTGCGTACATTCGATCCTATTATTAGCCCTATAACCCACTGTAGTGAGATGATTTTGAATACCGTTGAAGGAATGCGCAATTGTTCTCCGCGGACTTTCGACTCGGGCTTGCGTTTTTTCGGATCCAAGACTCTCGCCATGAACCAATAATGGCGGCCTTTTTTTTTTCTAAAAAAAAAAAAGTAGCTTTGGGATGCCCAGATACATACATTCCAGGTAGTCTCAGAGAATGACTCTTGTCATATCATGTCGCGGTCAAGGATCTGTACTTCTGTTCAGCAACCAGTCTGAGATGTTGAAGATTCTCCCCATGAAGTGGTATCCTTTTCCAGCGGGCGAGCTTACTGCTAGGCCGCTTCAATAATGGTTGTCCTTTCATGTTGCTTGAGCTCCAATTGCATACCTGGACGGCTGTTGGGTCTGGAAAGCACGTCTAGGACTTGTTACTAATTGGAGTATCAAGCACAAGGCCAAGTCATAACCGTGGTATGCATGATTTAATATGCTATGATATACCATCTCGTAGGCTTAAATTTGCAGCGCCGCCCCTGTGTCGAGATAGCCGCGCTTATAAATCGCCAGATAGCGTGGGCCTCTAGTTTGTCTCTAGTTACCTTAGGTAATTAGAGACGATATCCACTAATTGAACTCTGGTGTTTTAGGGTAGTTTTGAACCGTCATGTATGGATTACGAGTATAAGCTTCTTAGACCGACTATGAACTCACCATTTTGGCAGGGAATCTAGAAAATATTTGAAAATATGAGCTATTCATATTGAAATAATGTAATTCTTCACTCATCTATTCAATGTGTTGATATTGCATTTCGCAGGGCGACGGTCTTGGTCATCACCTCCCACCCCATTGGTCCATCTTTCCCCGTACCTAATCAGGCCCGCCAAGCTTCAGGGTCTCTTCACGCGGGAACTCGCCACATCATCACACACGCATTTCTCGCAATGCGCTCTTCGCGCGTCTCTCTCGACACGGCGCGTCTCTTTGACCCGACCGTTATTGCCGCCAGCACAACGACCCGTCGGACCACGCGCTCGCTGTCCCGATTCGCCTACGCCCCCGTCAGCGGCAACGCCCGCGCCGCGCCCGACATTGAAGATGCCGTGCCGCCGCCGCCCGCCGCCAAGCGCCGGCGCAAGCTCTCGAGCGAGTCACCCGTCAAGTTGATCAAAGAGGAGCTGCTGGAGGACACGGAGCCGATTCGCGCGTCGGCTCTGACGACAACAACGCCAAAGAGGAAAAAACAGCAGCCGCGCAAACCGGCGCGCAAGGCGGTCGATCCAGAAACGGGCGAGACGACGGTGGCGCCGCCGTCTGACTGGGAAGAGGTGTATGGGATAGTGCGCAAGATGAGGGCGCCGGGAGGGGCGGCGTACGGCGCGGCGGTCGACACGATGGGCTGCGAGAGGCTCGCGGACCGGGGGTGCTCGGAAAAGGACCAGCGGTTTCACACCCTGATTGCGCTGATGCTGTCGAGCCAGACAAAGGACACGGTCAATGCGGTGGTGATGAAGCGGCTACAGACGGAGCTGCCGCCGTATAAACCTGGCGCGCCGGCTGGGCTGAATCTCGATAACATCTTGGCCGTCGACCCCGACACACTGAATAAGATGATTTGGGCCGTCGGCTTCCACAACAACAAGACCAAGTAAGAGGGCGCACTCGATTCTCTGTTTATACAGCAACTAACAAAGATGGCCAGGTACATTAAAAAGGCGGCCGAGATTCTACGCGACGAGTGGAACGGCGACATCCCCGACACGATCGAGGGCCTGACGGCGCTGCCGGGCGTGGGCCCCAAGATGGGCTACCTGTGCCTGTCGGCGGCATGGGGCCGGACCGAGGGCATCGGCGTCGACGTGCACGTGCACCGCATCACCAACATGTGGGGGTGGCACAAGACCAAGAACCCCGAGGAGACGCGGCTCGCGCTGCAGGCGTGGCTGCCGCGGGACCGCTGGCGCGAGATCAACGGGCTGCTGGTCGGGCTGGGCCAGGCCGTGTGCGTGCCGGTCGGGCAGCGCTGCGGCTCCTGCGACGTCGGCCTCGGGGGCCTCTGCAGGGCGGCGGACAGGAAAAAGGTGGCGCTGGGGAGGGCGGAAAGGGAGGTGGTGAAGCGGCAGGAGGAGGATCGGAGGGAGCTCGAGGATATCAAACCGGCCAAGGAGGAGGAGCTGTGACGAAGCAGCAGTGTAGCATTGTAGCATTGTAGCATAGTACATGATTGTATAATACGCATTTATAATTCTGCCGTGGTCAAGAATCGCTTATTCATTTTGTACATGACGTGTCGCACAAAGCAGTCTCTATCAATGGTATTGTACATTGCCGCGGCGCCATCGCTCGCAGGTATTTTCGCAACCTCCCCGCCTGATCCAAAATCCAATACATTCTCCCTCATCCACGCATTTTTTTTATACATCTTGCATCGAAATTCCCCCTCTTCTGTCCCTTTTATTTCCTCTCACGCAACGACATCAATGCCAATCGACTTTGCCTGAAAAATAATCGACCGGCAGAGACCCTCGAGCGACAGGCCCGACAGCCGCAGCTCCGACTGCTTAATCTTGGCAATCTCGTAGACGTGCTTGAGGCTGACTGCGCCAATCGTTTCGGACCCCGGCCGCTGCGCGCCGCGGCGCTGGCCCTTTTTGTTCTTCGGCGCCCCGTCGACGCAGTTGAGCAGCAGCCACGACGTCTGCGGCGTGCGAATGTCAAAGACAAAGGAGCGGTCGGCGCGGACGGTGACGCGGCAGGGCATGGGCGTGCCGACGACGTAGTTTGCTGTGCGGGCGTTGAATTCCTAGAAAGAAGGGTATTGGTTTAGATTCGAGAGCCTCTTCAGCGACGGAATGGCGAAGCGATGGCGAGAGGAGGAGGAGGGGGAGGAGGAGGAGGAGGAGGGCAAATCGCACCTTGCAGAAATCCATCGACTTGACACCTTTGCTACCCAGCGCCGGACCGACGGGCGGACTGGGCGAGGCTTGGCCCGCGCCGACGATGAGTTTGACGATTTGGTCGGCTGCGGCCTTGGATCTTGACATTTTGGAATGAGGCGTTGTGGTGTGGAATTGGGAGCTGGCGAGAGGCTTGAATTGAAGCTCCTGCGATGGTGGTTTTTTGGCGCCGAAATATTTGGCTGTGGAGGAGCTGGCTCCTGATTGGTTCGTGCTTGGCGTGGTACGTACCGTGCTGCCTCTAGGTATGCCTCTCCACGCAGTTGCGCATCCTCCTGTAAGCCGCAAGTGATGCGGAACATTGATTAATGAGTTGCAAGCCGTCATCTTTCATAGACGAGTGGTCCTTGTTGATAGGACTGACAATATTGCGGCGCGTTGTTGAGCTATTCTGACTTACCCGCTCCATGTTCGGGCGCTGTCACCGAAGCACAGGTTACCACCAGTGGAACAGCCCTATGGCAGTCTTGTCAACGTACTAGTCTTGCTCTGATTGTCCAGTTCCATCGTAGCATTCATTTTATCAGTCAGAATACGAGCTCAGGCTCGAGACGTGGCAAATTTCGTGACCTGAAATGATGCCCGAGACCTAGCCAGTATTGATTGTTTGAAAAGACGCCATCACAAAAGTCGCCAGCTTTGACCTCCTAAAAAGAGAAAATAGTACGAGAGCATGGCTTTTATTGGTTACGGGGCTAACGGGGGGATGCGAGCCGTAAACCGTTTTCGGTAGGCGCTGGATGGGCCGAACACCCGAAATGGGGTCGACGCTTGTGCCAAGTGTAAATGTAGATGGCCACATGTTTGATTGATTACGAGGTCGATTTCCCTACTGTGAGGCGCAGCGATGACTCTTTCAGGGCGCATATCCAAATTGCCGACGCAGCCAATCCTGTGATAGGAGCGCAAGGCGTAGAATACTATTTAAGAGGTGACTTCCTGCGTGTGAAGGAGTGGTGAACAACTGCCTCATCTTAGCTACACTTGTACCCACCACCACTTACACCACTTACACCAACGTACAACACCAATCACCATCAAATCGCTACATACACCACCCTTTTCAACATGGACTCTCTCAGCAGCGGCCCCGTCGCCGACGTCCTCGCCAACCTCTACATCGAGGCCGAGCGCGCCGACGCCCCCATGCGCGAGTCTGAGAAATCTTCCGCCGCGCCCTCGGGCGACTGGACCACCGCCTTCATCGCCTCGGAAAAGGCCGACCTCCGCGGCACCTACGCCTCGCTCGCGACCAACTTTCTCTGCGTGTCGCCCAAGTTTGGGCGCCACCTGTACATGACTGCGCGCGCCAGCCGCGCCCGCCTCATTGTCGAGTTTGGCACTTCCATGGGCGTCTCGACCATTTACGCGGCCGCGGCGCTGCGTGACAACGGTAGCGGCGGTGCTCGGATCATTAGCACGGAGCTGGAGCCGAGCAAGGCGGAGCGCGCGCGCAAAAATGTGGCGGCGGCGGGGCTGCAGGACCTGGTAGAGTTTCGCGTTGGCGATGCGAGGGAGACGTTGGCCGGCGGGGTGGGAGGCGGCGACAAGATTGATCTGGTGCTGCTGGACGGCGCGTGGTCGCTGTATCTGCCGGTGCTGAGGCTGCTGGAGCCGCATCTGAGGCCCGGGGCGGTGATTTTGGCGGACAATGCGGCGGATACGGTGGGAGGGTATATCGAGTACGTGCGGGATCCGAGTAATGGCTATCTTTCCCTGCCGCTCGATTTCGGGGAGAAGCAGGGCAACGAGTATTCGGTCAGGACTAAATGATGAATGAATTTTTGTTTGGCGAACAAGAGTTTATTCTCTCTTGCACAATAGATGACTGATTTCTTTGGTAAACAATGTTTTCTTATTTTACAGACAGTAGATGAACTTGCTTGGCTAATCTACAAACAAAAGGGTAGATCTAAAAAAAGAAAAAAAAAAAACCAGGCTCACAGTAAATGAACAAATAAAGCATCGAAATTATTGCAACGTAATATTGGGTATATAGTTTCAAACATGATCAAATAACCTTTGTTGGCCCCCAGCCAACCTTGGACACGCGGCTCGCTACCAAGCAAATACTCGACGCGAAAAGAAGCGCGCCGCACCACGAAATGAGCCCGATCCAGTTCTTATCGTGGCCAACAATGGCTCCAGCAATCGGATTGCTGACGAGCACACCAAAGCCCACCGTGCCGAGGGTCATGCCTATACGAATGCCAATCTTGCTCTTGTCGTCGGACAGGCTTACAATGCCCGCGGCGGGTAGACCCATAAAGGCCCCCGAAAAGAAGCCATAGATGATGCAAAACACGACGAGGCCGGCGGTGGAGTGGATCGCGTACAGGCAAAATGTCAGGATGGCGGAGAAGAAAGCAACGGTAGTCTGGACGTTGATGGAGCCAATCTTGTCCGCATAGTAGCCGGGGATGATGCGTCCTGGCAGCGAGCTCACGTTGAGAATGACGAGCAGGTAGTTGGCTAGGCTGTGAGACACGTTGGTGCGGTCGAGGGCAAAGAGCTCAATATAGTTGAAGATGATGTAGAGCCCCATGAAGCCGAATGTGAGGCCGGCGTTGAGGAGCAGGTAGGGGACGTCGCGAAAGGCGGCGGCGTCGATGAGCTTGCGGTCGCGGCGTGGCGGCTGCTTGGAGCGCATGAGCAGCGCGGGGATGACGGAGGTAACGAGGAGAATGAAGCCCAGGATGCGACAGGTCCATCCGAAGCCGACCTTGGGAACGAGGCGAGCAAAGGCAATGGGAAATATGACGCCGCCTACATACAAATCACGTGGTTAATATTTCTCTCTTCACACAACACCTAGAGCATGGCAAAGAGCTCGTTATTCGCAGGGCCAGTGGAAAAAACGTACCGATTGCGCTGCCGGAAGACGACGCGCCCATGGCTAGGGCCGTCCGGGGGCCAAAGTACTGGGACACGACCGCGGGCGCGACCAGGTACAAGAGGCCAAAGCCCAAGCCCATCATGACGGCCTGCGTGACGAGGACCTGCCAGTAGAGCGAGGTTGCGCTGACGAGCAGCATGCCGGCGACGACGAGGACGCCGCCGCCCCAGAGCAGCCACGGGGTGAAGCCGGCGTCAAACAGGGCGCCCGCGGCCACGGACACGACAAAGAGGAGAAAGGCCTGCGTGGAGCCGATCCAGGCGATTTCGGAGGAGGAGTGGCTGCGGAGCAGCTCGAGCTGGTAGTACGTCTGAAAGGCGCCGTAGGAGTTCATCATGCCCCTGTTACCGACGGTGTTGGGGTTAGTTATTGCAGATTCGGAAAAACGGATCAGTCAAGAAGACGGCGAGGTGAGATTTCGCATTTACCATGTATTGAGATTGAGACAAAAGGCACCGAGGACTTGCATCCAAGCCCGCCAGTCCTCCTTGATCTGCGGTGGCGGCGATGACGCCTCTGGCGCTGGTTCTTGGTTGGCAGCAGCATCGTCGCGCGCCAACGAGGTGGTGCTGTGGTCGGTGGTGGTGTTGGTGAGGGGCGCTTCGCCGTGCAGCCCCATTGCAGGCTTCTCCGAGGTCATCTCAGTGATGAGCGCGCCTTGAACAACTTCACAAGAAGAGGTTGAGTGCAAATTCTTTGGTCGACATGCGGAGAAAAAAAAAGGGATGTCTACAAAGATGGTGCAAGAAACGGGCTGGGGAAAAAGAGAGGAAATAAGAGAAGCGCTTTTGGAGATTTGGCGGCCGTTTCGGGTTACAAAGTGGCTTGGAGTGGAGGCGAAACAGTGGACAGCGGGCGCTGGAACTCGGCCGGACGAGGCGAGACCCGCTGCCCGTTGTGTGCCCTACGAGGCTACAACGATGAATTAAAAGATGTGTTATGAGCATGCGATTTGCTTTGCGGGTGGTTTTAGTCGGTCAGAAGGGATACAAGACTTGTCCATTTATGACTGTTGTTGGAGTAGAGGCTTGATAAGCGGTCAAAGATTAATCACGGTCGGGTGCACTCGCTGCTCGCTGCTCTTAGGTACTGTTTTGCATTCATCTTTATTAATCTGCAGGCAACGGGACTTTTGGTCCCTGCGACATGGGCTATCGTGCCCCACCCGCTTCCGCGTCCATTTGTGGATACTGCGATTAGGGCGGGGGTGAGTACGGATACATATTTGTCTGTGGAAAATGGGCAAAAGCCCAGCTCATCTTCGCCAGGGTCTCATTGGAAATGGGATAGAGAGAATAAGTGCATGGCGAGTTTATTAATATCGTCGTGTCAGCAGGATTTGAACTCGGTATCGCATTATCGTCTAGCGTTTCTTTAATTCACGCCATCAGCCCAACGTAGTATCAAAACACCGACCCTTGACCCATAATAGATCGGCGACCGTCAGCAGCGCCCGCAGCGTTAGTTAGGTTGCCGTCCTTGCCCCCCCCCCCCCCCCCCCCTCGCCAAAGAACTGATGGTCCAACCACTGGGGCAAACCAGCCACCAAAAAGCGGCGAACAAGTTCGACTTTTTCAGGGTTCTTGCGGGCCGAATTAAAAGGCAACAGTACCCAGTTTGGGGTACGTCAGATAATGCCACCCTCCATCATCAATGTAGTGCGTGTGCGGGCCACACCGTTTACCGACTACCCAGTTCAACCAGTTGCCAGTTGACCGTTGCCAGCCTGCCTGCACCAGTGCCGACCTTGGGGTGACACAAGCATGCAGTACCTGCGGAGTATACTCCGTACTCCGTAACACATTCAGAAAGAAGGAAAAATTGCCGTGGGTGAGATTGTGAAACTCGAGTGAAATTACGCGACACCTCCATCCGGCCTCATGTCTCGCCTGTTGCCTCTTTGCTCTCCGCCGCCGCCGCCGCCGTCGTCGTCGTCGGCCAGAGTACCCGCCCGTCCGGACACGACTTGAACCGCTCAATCATCGGCCCCGGCACCTCATCTTCGTGACGGAAGCACGCCGTGCGCTCCTCGGCCCACCGCTCCAGCCTGCGCCAGTCGCGGCACATGCGCACCTGCCCGCTGCCCGTCCCTGGAGGGTCCTGGAAGCCCGCGTAGCGAGGCGTGTCGTCGGCGTTGCAGATGACGCCCTGCCGCAGCTGGTCCAGACAGTGCAGCGCGTGGCTCAGCGCAATGTGCTGCGGCTGCTTGAGCTCCGTGTACATGACGTATCGAAACAGCGTGCGCTGGTGAGGGGCGGGGGGGAGGAGAGTATTAGCTAGTGTGAATCGTGTAGTTGAGATGATGTCGTGACATACCAGGCAATGGAGGTCGTGAAAGCCTTGGAGAAGATATACGCCCTTTTCCTCATCCCATGGAAAGCGTAGCGCATGCGGGAGCTTTGTCTGCTGGACGTAGGCCTCTGGCAAGGCGACAACGCCTGGGTCGCCGCTGAGCTCCTCCCACAGAGCTCTCACTTCTGTGAGGTTGTCGCCAGTATATTCGGACCCGTGTTGAATCGCTACCGGCACGTCTCGTTTTAATCCGGCTGCCAACAGAATTAATACTCGATCAATGTGTGGCAAAGGCTGTACTGACCATGCGTGGACGGGCAATCACCCTCGGCGAGGGATGACTTGGCAATCTGCTGATTGGGTTGAATCCTGAGGATAAAAATCATGTTGACAAAAAGAGACATTGCCAGCAGAATAATTGACACAATCAAGCTGCAAATGTATAGCGGATTTCGGGAAGCCTTGTGTTGCTTTGCCGGAGACAGCGTCTCTTTGCTCTCGTCGCTCCATCGGTCGGACGAGTCTCGATGCAGAGGCTCGTACTCTTTAGACTGTGAGCGCATGATCGGGACCAAATACCTCTTTATGCGCCTGAATTTTATTGGTTAAAGAAGATTTTGACTTGCGCGACGTGTGTGACGAAAAGGTTGCACCAGATCTTCGTTTGTCGATGTGGTTGGCGGTTGGTGGAGGATGCAAGTTGGGCACTGAGCAGCAACCTGCAAGATAAATCGAGCTGCACTCTATGCTTGCCCACGCCCTATTATTACGAGGCAAAATACATATCTCCATTACTACATGTATCATGTATTTTTTGAAAGAGAAATTTAAAAATTATTGTTGAAGCGAGCACTTTGATAGGGCAATTGTTCATCAGTCACCAGATCATGTTTCGCATGTAGATGAATAGAGCGCATTATACCATTTACTGAGTGCTTATTTACGTGCCACGGGTTTCAGACTAGAGTAAAAGTAAAAAGAATATCATCATCTCCCAGTACAATTTTGGAACCCTCTTCGTGCCATATTTACTGCGCATCAACCCAAGACTGGTCTACTTGCGCAGGGTACACGACCGCCTCATCCGAGTCTTGCGCTGCACACACACACGAGTCAGCGAAATAAAGTCGAATTTCAACGCATCATTCCTTTCACTTACAGCGCTTCTGAGCGTCGACCCAAGACTGATCGACTTGGGCGGGGTAGACGACGGCTTCGTCAGAGTCGGCAGCTAGAAGCAAGTTAGTCCTCATGGACTCCGTTCTCTCAACTCTTTCTTTCCTTGACTCACAGGATCTCTTTTGAGCATCTACCCAAGACTGGTCAACTTGAGCAGGATATACGACAGCCTCGTCAGAGTCCACAGCTACCAGCCGTGCATTGTCAGCGAACCATGACTTTAGAAAGGTCATGCATGAAGAGCAACTGTCAATGTCGCTTACCTCTGGCGGGGATGACTGCGGCTACGGCGGTGCCGACCATGAATGCGACGACAAAAGAGGCCTTCATATTGAATTAAAATGTCGAGATATTTTTCAACAAAGAATCGAGTTTCAGGGTGTATGCAAAGGTCAAGTGTGGCTGATTTACAGAACCAACTTTCTTATAGTCCAGTGGCCCATTCCTACCCCGTTGCCGTCATGCATCCACACACGGCCGACTCTTCAACATGTTCCGCACATTTTCGGCACTTTTTTTTCTTCAATCATCTATCGCAATGGGCATTGCTTACTTTCCCTTTCTCTCGCAATCGGCTTTCCGGCAAAATGAACAGTCCAGTACTGCCTTGAAACAACGGCTACCATGACGCACCCTCGGCCGTCGTTTCCACGGGCAGACGAATCAACCAGGCTCACCGAAGCCCTACTACTAGCCAATGCGGCGACTTGAACCCTCCTCGTGAAAAAGCTTCCGGCAAAACTAAGCCGTACTAGGGTCCATTGTGCTTACGTGCTACTTTTCAATGCATTACTTTTTGGGATGTTGCGGTGTGGCCAGAGACAAAGTGGTGTGCTTGGGGACAAAGTCGGCAGCGTGGTGCCGACAACACGCCCCATCGCTCAACTAGTTGGCGCCCCCAAATCTCTTGCCCTCCCTTGACCTAGGTCAAAACCACGGCGGGATCCCAATGAAATTTCTCTTTTTAGTTCGTTGTAGCGCTAGTGGCGGCATAGTCTGTAAGCCATGCCAGGGTTGTCGATGCCGAAATCGCTAATCATTGGACGAGCTAAATGAAGTCTTACATGGTGTATACATGATAGCAGCAGGTTTTAATGCATAATAAAGATGATGCCGAGACATGGTCTTAATAATTCTGCATGTAAAAGACATGTCATCTGTATCGCGCGCCTCTCACCTCCATCTGCGGTGATGGTGAGGTGTTTCTTGGAACCCCCGGAGGTTGCTCACGCGATGGTCCTCGGCCCAGGCAACAACCTGTTGGTAGTCACGACACAGCCGCTCACTTCCCCAGCCAGTAACTCCCCCCAGCTTCGGGTCGACGGGCTCCAACGACGTATCGCTGGCGCACATTAAGCCCTGTCGCAGATAGTCGAAGCAGTGCCGCATGTGAGCCGCACTCATGTCCGTGCCAGGGTCCCCATTGACCTTTCTGTAGTAATTCCCATGGATTGACCACTGGATATTTCCGTGTCAGCATCGATCCCTTGAAATACAACGGGCTCCCAGAATCCAGTCAACGACCGCGACATGGCCGTTATCTGTGGAGTGTGGGTTATGAGGAGGAGCAAGGAACGGGTGGCGGCTTACCAGACAGTGAAGCTGATGCACCACAGAGAGGGTGTATAGATTGTGGCTCCCGCGGGGAAACTGTACAGTCCCTTGTCCAACTGCGAGCCTCGGTCAGTCTATGGCTTCCTCAAGGCTAGTAGGGGTGGGGGGGTCTCGCGTGTTAGTGCTTACCGGGAACGATCGACTCCCACGCCTCCGAGGTACCTTTGTGGTCGGGAGCTTCTCCAAATGTGCGATTGTAGTGGAAAGTCTGCGGAATGACTTTGATAGCAATGTCGGGTGCTGGGATATCCGACGCTGCTTGTTGCGAGCCTGCTGCGCAGCCGAAGAAGGGACGCTGCGGCGCCAGAAGAAACACCCCAACCAGAGCGCCGAAACTGAATGCAAAGACTGCAATCAAGCACGACAAAATCTTGGGGTGTCTTGATTCAGTTGATGAGCTCTGTGTTGGTCTTTTCGCTTCAGTCTCTTCGTCTACCAGTTGGTATTTGAAGCTGCGTCTTGTGAAGAATGGCATGTTGCGTGGCGGGTTGATGTGCGAGATGGGACTGCATCGCAGAAAGAAATCCAGTAAAATGCTAGTATATATAAAATATCATTTGAAAATAAAAAGAAACCAGAGTCACTCACCTGATCACGCCACATCATGCTGGCCCGTTAGCTATGGCTGCACACACCCCTCCTCCCGAGATGCATGGTGGTGGTGCCAGGCCCTCAATCAGCGGGGTCTGGTTTAGCAGCATACTTGGAAACGCATCTTGTAATCCAGCATTGTACTAGATTTTTTTTCTTGAATCTTCAAAACATTGAAAATCAATTGCCTGTACAATGTTTGGTTCAGACAAGATTGCACGAAGCAGCGCCGATTCGATTTTGGATGGAGCTCAAGAGAGACTGCTGGACTCGGACAGCGAAAACGGGCACATTCCACCTACCCAGACACCACGCAAAAGATCAATTCATATTCCCGTGTGGGCGCATGGCATCTTCTTTTCACTATACACTGCATTGTTTCTTGTTTTGACACTGCGCGCTCCGTCTGGGAGCAAATCTGAAAGTCATCTCCCTTGTAAGTCGTGCCACATTGAACCGCAGCAAGTTCCAGTTTCGTTTTGGATTTTTTTTTAACGTTGAAGCAGTACCCTCGAGAGAGGGCCTCATTTGGGAGGACCGCAAATTTCCCACGGCGATTGTCGACAACCCATTTACCGGAGAGCCCCGAGAAGAGTTGGACGAGGCGTGGCACGAGCTTTTGAAAAGTAAGCCGATGCGGCTACACTGGTCACGAAATAAGTTTGCTAAATATGGGGGTAGATGACAACATTCTTGTGCCAAAAGATTACCTGGATGAAAGGGGACTGCACTCTGTGTACACCAAGGAGGGCGACGAGGGAGTCGCTTCCCTCAGTGTCTATCATTCGCTGCATTGTTTGGTAGGAACAAAAAAGGATTTGCGCTGCCGCCCGCCAAATAGCTAACAGCCTCGTCGCAGAAAAAAGTCAAGCGCATGCTCTTCAAAGAGCACTACCACAAGGACAAGACGGGCGACGCCATGGCTCGCGAAGAAAAGCACGTCGGTACGTGATTTCTCCCCGCAGATCACAGCCCACGATGAATGTCTAATAACAGCCCTCTCCAAGATCATTGTGTCGAGTATATCCGCGAGGCGCTCATGTGCCAGCCCGACCTGTCCATGGTGACGTTTCGCTGGATCAATAACACGGCGCAGCATAGTGATAAATCTGGATTCTGGCCGACCAATTTCGACGTCGACAGGCATCGTTGCGCAAACTGGGAGGCGCTGGACTCGTGGGCAGGACAGCGGGCGTTTAATTTGTTCGAGGTTGACAAGCTAGACCGGCCGATGCCAGAGTAAAATATGCCATTTCAATAAAACCGTCCATCCATCTATCTATCTATCCATCCATCCATCCATCCATCTATCTATCTATCTATCTATCTATCTATCGATGTTTATTCCATGTAGTATCAAGCAAATATCTGCCTCCCAAATGACCAATCATCATGTCTACGTCTTTAGCATGGCCTCTACAATACCGTCGGCGTCCTCCTGCATCGGCAGCCAAATCTTGACCACGTCGAATCCCGCCTTGTCCAGTAGCTCGCGCCACTGACTCTCGGTCCGCTCCATGCCCGCATTAAAAGCCATCATGGTCATGTCCAGCATCGCATGGAACGTGGACGCGCCCTTTGCAGGCACAATCATCTCGTGAAGCAAAAGCTTGGAATATCTGGGCTTCATGGACTTTTTTAGAGGTTCCAGAATCTCGAGACATTTTTCGTCGGACCAGTCGTGCAAGATGTGGTGGTAAAAGTATGCACGCGCGCCTGTGCACTCGTGTTAGTAATTTTTTTCTTTTTTTCTTTTCTCTTTTTTTTTTCCCTTTTTCTTTTTCTTTTTGCCTTTTTCTTCTCTCATGTCTGTATTGAATAGCTCACCTTTAATCGGCTGTTCCGTGAAAAAGTCATAGGTCATTACCTCAATCGCGGGATCAATCGTGCCCTTGACGCTCTCCGTCACAGAGCCCAAATCTTGCAGCACAAGCTTTCCTCTGCCGGGGTACTTTGCATAAAAGGCAAGCAGATCGTGGCCCTTGCCGGCGCCGACGTCGACGAGCAGCGGCGCCTCGTCCTTGTTCGTCGCGCCGTCCAAGAGCTGCTGCTCGACGGGATACCAGTCGACCCAGTAGTTGCGCGCCCCCATGGTGTTGCCCATGAAGAGGTTAAAGTCTTTGAGAACGTGCGGGATGGAGCTAAACAGCTCAAAGGTGGTCAGCTTGGTCTGAAAGGCATATTGCATGAGGCCGTCGCGGGGATTGGTGGGACACCGGTAGCCGTATTCTTTCAGGTATTTGGGTGCTTTTTGCGCCGCGCCGACAATCATTTGGCCGCTGGGTTTGTCAGTGTTTGAGCTTACTTTTCCCGCATATATCATATACTATCCAGACTCACATCATTCTATGGCCTGCGGCAATCTCTTCGGTCGCCATTGCGTGTGTCACTGGTGTTGGCTCCCACTGTCGCTCGCCCGCCTCCTTGACGACTCCGACCGAGGCAAGAGGTCGCAACGTGCGGACTAACAAAACATGTCAGAAATATATATATAGTCATTGTTGTAAAGGTGTCTGCCTACTTATTAGCAGCTCTTCACCACCCGACTTTTCCGCCAGCTCTTTCGAAGAGATTGGCCCATTATTGTCTGCAATGAGCTTGAACAAGCCCATGCCAATCGCAATTCGAGCTGCTACTGTGATGAACGGCTTCAAATGAATTCTATATTAGCAGCTGTCAGATATCAAAAGGGTAGTCGAGAAAAAAGTACCGCAAAAGCCAACTCAACGGCAGAACTGGCAGGATGAGACAAGCTACTGGTAAGCTGTCGACTGAGTTGTATCGCCTGGTTCTTGGCCTCTGTATTGTCGCCATCTGCCAGCTGAGTCGAAAGCTTCGACAGCTGCTCAATCAACGCGATGCTCGGATTTACTTGTGCCATGGTAGATGTCTGGTGTCTTGTATATGGTCAGATTGGCATTTCCTTTTTTTCTTTTTTTCTCTTTGCCTTGTTGGTTGCGACGAGCTGTAGTCAGTTCACAATGGCATCCCAGAAATAGCCCCCGCATGGTATCCATCTGTAGAACAAAGGAGTTCCTCGACGCTTACCTGCAAGCCACCAACAGAGTTTCTCGAGGCATTAAAATGATGGAAAAAGGTACTTGCGATATAGACACACCCCCCAGCCATGTACCTACCACACGGTGTGGTTGCCGCGATCGTCCTTTTATGACTCCACAGAGAGCCTAGAAACCCAATGGTGCCAGCCAACGAATGGCAATGGCCATTTTAGGCAAGGTTTTCGTATTCCGTTCCAAATTCTAATTCTAATGCTACGCTGACATGTCTTGCCTACAGGCCCCTCGGGCTCACTTCTAGCCCGCTTGTGACCTCATGCCTAGTAATTTTGAAAGGATGGTGTATACTCGTCGCTCAGCATGCTATGCTGAGCCTGTCAGCCTTGGCTCGGCGATCATGTGTTGCTGCATGCCTGTCGACAAAAATGCTCTGAAAACGGTTGCTTCTTGTCGATTAAATCTGCATCTTGAATTTTCCCTCTTGTCGCACCTGCACATTCTACAAGATTGCACTGTTGTATGAACAAACACTGGCTCATCATTCTCATCTCGCGGTAGAGTCCTGCTCTCTGAGTCACAGTCAAGATGGCGATTCAAGGGCTTGGTATTTCCGTCATGTGCGTCACATGGGTATTCACAGCGCTTTCCATCATGATTATCTCGGGGCGCATCTATACCCGAACTCGTCTATTGAAGAAAATCACCATCGACGACTATCTCGTCGTCTTTACCCTAGTAAGTGACGTCCCTGCTAGTTCTACTCCATCGTTACCAGCCTTTTTCCCATTATCCGATCGTTGTTTTATTTATTGATGGCGACTAGTTACTATCGTTGGGCAATGCCGCGCTCCTATCAGTATCTTGCTACTACGGCCTCGGCCAAAACATCACCAGTCTCGCGGACCCCCACCGCATCGCCATGACTCTCAAATACGTCTACCTATGCGAATTCTTCTCCATCATGTGTCCTTGCTTCGGTCGCATCTCGTTCGCCCTTATGCTCCTTTCTCTGACGCCCCCGACCGTAACGCGGCGCGGACTTCTCTGGACCGTCATCATCACCGCCTTTATCATCGACGTGGGCACACTCATCATCAGCTTTTCTCAGTGCAGGCCCATTGCCGCCTTCTGGGACGGCCGAGAGAATCCCGATTGCTGGCCCAAAGAGGTACAGCGAGACGCCGGTTTTTTCCAAGGGTGTAAGTGCTGGAGTCGGCAAGTCATCAATTTGAGACGGGAATACTGATTTCCTACCCTTACAGCCTACGGATCAGCGGTGGATTTGACATTGGCAGCTTTTCCAACCAGCTTATTCTGGAATCTGAGAATGTCTCTCAAGCAGCGAATCAGCCTGAGTATCATGATGGGCTTTGGCGTCTTGTAAGTGTCGTGGGTGACACCATAGCGTCTATTTCCTAACACATTCATAGCGCCATGGCCGCATCAATCTTCAAAACAGTAGAGCTCCAAGCCATCACCAACACAGAGAATGTGACGTGTAAGTTAATCTCGAAACACAATTTGTACCATCACTAATTATATCTCTAGACGAAATGGCCAAACTCGCCATCGGCTGGACGTAAGCAAACATGTCAACTCCTGCCCAAAAAAATGGAAGCTTACCTGTGTTAGTCTGGAAGCAAACTTTGTTCTCATTGCCGCCTCGATTCCAACATTGCGACCAATTTTAAAGTCCAAGAAGCAAAAGGAATATCGAAACAGCTACAGTCAGCGATCCGTGCCGAACCGCCGAACCGGTCAATTTCCGTTTGAATTGCTCGATGACGACGCGCTGCACGGAGCCACAGTCGAAACAAAGGGTGAATCGGATATTTCAGCCTATCAGATGAGCACCGTTTCTCACAGCGAGGAAGGCGCATTCCCAGAAGTTGACAGAATTCGTCGGGATATCACCGTTGCTGTTTCGTATGAGCGGCCATGAAATGGCAACACTTTGCGTGGCTGGGTGCAGCATGTGGAAATTGGTCGTTCCTTACAGTGCCTGATTTTGGTAGCTGTGGCACTATTTACCTATATGTGGCGTTTTTTTATTTTCGAATTAATGATAGGAAAGGCTCTCTCCTATACATATGTGGCGTTTTCTATTTCGAATGAATGACAGAAAGGCTCTTTCCTTTTTACGTGTGTCCGGCGTTTCTATTTCAGATTAACGGCATGAAAAGCCCGTTTCTATTTACGTGTGCCCGGCGTTTCTATTTCGAATGAACGACATGAAAAGCCCGTTTCTATTTACGTGTATCCGGCGTTTCCTGTTTCGAGTTAATAACTAAAAATCAGCCTTCCTCTTACGGATATGTGGCGTTTTCTATCTCGAATAAATGATACGAACGGATTTTTGCTGTTCTCGGTATTTAATATTCCACCCTTTGGAGTGGTGTTCATTACTTTGGTTACTCCGCAAACTGTAGCGTAGTATGGCCTATTACTCTCACACAGTCACCAAGAGTCAAATCAGCTTACCTGTATAGTCACTTTTAGATTCTCCCGTAATCCATTTCCAAAAACCATCCTTCTCTATAGTTGCTCCTTTTCTTGAGCCTTTCTCGCGGTTGACGCCCGCCATCGATCGCAACGGCATCCTTGTAAGAGGTCCAGGGTGGCTGCCGGGACGGTGACTAATATACTTACCCCATTGGGAAGCCAACCGAAAATTTCTCACCGCCTTTTTTTCCCAAGTGGCAGAAAGCTGAATCTTTTTCTACCTTCAGACTAGCAAGTAAGTACAGGCAAATCTTCAACCACAAATCGAACATTTCGCGCAACCGACACCATGCCGTCGACACACGATCGAGACAAGCCGTGGGATACGGAAGATGTTGACAAGTGGAAGATTGAAAAGTTCAAGCCCGAGGACAATGCTGGAGGCACCTTTGCCGAGGAGTCGTCGTTCATGACCTTGTTTCCCAAGTACCGCGAAGTGTACCTGAGGGAGGCTTGGCCGCTCATCACCAAGGCGCTCGAAAAGAATGGCATTGCCTGCACCCTGGACTTGGTCGAGGGCTCGATGATGGTCAAGACGACCCGCAAGACGTTTGATCCGGCAGCCATCCTCAACGCGCGCGACCTGATCAAGCTGCTAGCCCGCAGCGTGCCCGCGCCGCAAGCCATCAAGATTCTCGAAGACGGTGTCGCATGCGACGTCATCAAGATCCGCAACCTCGTCGGCAACAAGGACCGCTTCGTCAAGCGCCGGCAGCGCATCCTCGGCCCCGACGGCTCGACCCTCAAGGCGCTCGAGCTCCTGACGGAGACGTACATTCTCGTGCACGGCAACACCGTCTCCGTCATGGGCCCCTACAAGGGCCTCAAGGAGGTGCGGCGCGTCGTCGAGGACTGCATGGCCAACATTCACCCCATCTACTACATCAAGGAGCTCATGATCAAGCGCGAGCTCGCCAAGGACCCGGAGCTCAAGAACGAGAGCTGGGACCGCTTCCTGCCCAACTTTAAGCGCAAGACGCTCAGCCGGCGCCGCACGCCGCACAACATCACCGACAAGACCAAAAAGGTCTACACGCCGTTCCCGCCCGCGCCCGAGAAGAGCAAGGTCGACAAGCAGATTGAGAGCGGCGAGTACTTTCTCAGCAAGCAGGCCAAGCAGCAGGCCGCACGCACGGAGCGTCTGGAGAAGCAGAAGCTGCGCAAGACGGAAAAGGCAAAGGAGCGCGAGGCTGATTTTGTGCCGCCCGAGGAGGGCGAGCGGCCCAAGAAGAAGAGAAAGAAGGCCGAGTAAAAAGGGGCGGCGAGTGGGACAGGGACTGGGAAAAGTTGGGGCTTCTTGTTTACATTTGGGGCGTTTTACGGGTTGCATCTTGTTGTACGTTACGAATAGCGTTTCTAGTATATTATACATGTTGTCACTAACAAAAGGTTGCGGCGTGAAGTGCTGAAGAAGGTGATGGACGAATCGACAAAGTAGGCATGTCACAGCAGTATGTCTGTTTTTTTCAGTGGCTGCCGCTGAATACTTGGTGGCTTGCTGAAAATCGTCATTATTCGTCAAGATACCTATGAATGACTTCGGCGAAGCGTTGAAGCACTCAGAGGGGATGACGGTTGTGGAGTTGGTCATGTTGGTGTTGAGATTTCAGCTGCAGAGGTCGCCGACCGCGGACGTTGTTCCGGCCCCAGCTGACGGACGTTTTGAGGCATATTGTCTTAGCCACATGCCCGTCATTTTCCAGCAAGGAATGCAAGGCATGACGTTGGTTGTGCATATCGACTGCCCGGCTCGTTGGTCAGCTACGACGACGACGACGACGACAGTATAAATCTACGGGGTGTAACCGGCATGCGTTTCGGCTCTCATGACGGCCGAAAATCGTTCTTATATTCGCCATGATTCGAGACCGACAGCCCGAGGGTCTGTCGCTTTATATGTACGAATGAAGCCTCGCGACCGGGGAGACCATTCGTGCATTCCAAAGACTCCCGAAACGTCACCAGTGTTCTTTGTAGGCATGAGAATCACGGCTGAGACTACAGCATTCAGCCCTCTCTCAGCCTCTGTACTTACCAGCCTCAGTATTTTCAGCACCTGGCGCCATTTACATCATGGTCTCGGGGTCGCAAGAGGGTGAATTCACATAAATACCAGGCTCTTCTCCCACCTTTGCTACCAGCATCGCAACATCAAGAAACTCTTCATCAAACCTACTACAAAACAAGCTCTCACGTTTTATTTGCCCCAATTTCTACCTTTAAATTACACCTCAAACCAGTCAAAATGAAGCTTTATGTCATCCTTCTTGCCGGTCTGGCGGCTGCATCTGTCGATGTCGATGCAGAGTCGGCAGCGGCCAGGTGCAAGCCCGCTACGTATAGATGCGACCCTCATCGCAATGGTTGGAACGTGTGCAATACAAGCGGTGAATGGGTTGTATGTGAACTCTTACAATAATGCATTGTCGACATGGCTTGCTAACAGATTCGCCGCAGATTGGAGGCAAGTGCCCGTGGCGAACGGTTTGTTGGTTCGACAGGCGAAATGGATCACCTTACTGCATCCCTCCCGGCGGCAAGGAGGCAAGTGATCTGTAGCATACTCAAGTCGTCTCTGGGGCCAAGATGGACGAGATTGTATCGGGTTGGTTGAGACTCGAGCTATTCAGAGCGAATACTGGAAATGCACGACATGAATTGTATGACATGGCGTATGATTCGTTCCATGGCAATTAACAGATGATACTATTTTAAGCAGTGTGCATAAGCTTTGTTCCAGACGACTCGGTAAATAATTCTATTCTTGTGTGCAGTGTTGTTCATTATTTCTTGCAAACCGCAATGTAAAATCAGTTTCACTGGCTATCAAAGGCCATCATTATGCCGTCGTCAGCCGACGAAATCATACATCATCTTAGAACAGAGTTGAATAACAAGACGAATCTTACAGCTTTGCACTCTCGTCATCAATCTCAATCACAAGCTTTCCGAATTGGCTGCCAGCAGCCATGACGTCAAACAGACCGTTAATCTGGTCGAGGTTGCCCAAGCCGCGGATGCTCTGGCTGACGACGGGCTTAATCTTGTGCTTATTGACAAACTCCACCATGTCTGTAAACTCTTGCCGCGAGCCCATGGTGCTCCCACGCAGGTCAATGTTTGCCAGCACCGCCTTCATCAGCCACTCCATCTTGGGGCCGACCGTCATGCCGTACTGCGCAATGATGCCGCCGTGGCGCAGCACCGACGCCGTCTCGTTGACGACGGATCCGCCCGCACCATCAATGACGGCGTCGAGAAACGGGCGGCCCTTGGGCAGCAGCGTCTTCTTGAGGGTGCTGCCCCAGCGCGGCTCCTTGTAGACGACGCCGCCCTTGGCGCCCATGGCCACGGCCTTGTCAATCTTGGCCTGGTCGCCCGACGTGACGTAGGCGTTGCTGCCCATGGCGACGACGAACTGCAGGACCTGCAGGGCGACGCCGCCGCCGATGCCCGTGATGAGCACGTTCTTGCCGGGGCCGTCGATGCCGGCCTTGGTCACGAGCGCGCGCCAACCCGTAAGCCCGACGAGCGGCAGGGCGGCGGCCTCGACGGGGGATAGGTGCGGCGGCATGAGCTCGACCTCGGCGGCGGGCGCAACGACATAGTCGGCCGCGCAGCCGGCGTCGGTGCCCTGCTGGCTGCCGCAAATGACGAAGCGCGACGGGTCCTCGGGGCCCTGCGGGTCGCGGTCCCAGCCCCGGCTCGGCGTCAGGATGACGGCCTGGTTCAGGAGGCGCGCTGGGTGGGCGACGCCGGACCCGACCTCGACGACGACGCCGCAGCCGTCGGCTAGCAGCGGCTTGGCGGGGTCAATGTTGGGGTAGAGGTGCTGTCGGATAAAGAGGTCGCGGTGGTTGAGGGCGGCGGCGGTCATGCGCACAAGGACGTCGTGAGGGCCGGGCGTGGGCTTGGGGACCTGCTTCACCTGGATGCTGCAAAGGCGACAAGTGATTAGATGACGATGCGCGGAAGATGGGATAGGTGGGTGGGGAGGGGGGGGGGGGGAGGTTGCGTACGGGTAGTAGACTTTGCCGGGCTTGGCGCCTTCGATGTTGACGAGCTGGAGTGAGCGTGGCATGATGACTGCTTCCAATTGACGTTTTTGGGAATGCAGTTTGTCGAAGATGAAGGTAAAGAATCTGGGGTAGGTTTGAACATATATGGATATCAGCTACCAGTATGTAGGCGCTGCGGTGACGGCAGACGTCCGGCCCCACGTCCGCGGGCGGTGGCTACCTCGGCTAGGACGGGGAGATTTACGATCCAATGCCGGGAACGGGGTCAATTAAAGATATGAGTCCGGAGAAATAATGATTGAGGCACTTTCAATTCAGTACGGAATAATGGCATACTTTGATATATATTGCTGGATTATAGTTTAAACAAAACTGGTGTAAAAACCGAAGCTAAATGCAGGCATCGACGGACGAGCGGATGCGTAACGTAGACTGGATAAATAATTCACTGACCGTGAAGTCAATGCTCAGGGCTTACCTAACAAGACTGTCCTACTCTTTAAACAAGTGGACCAGGGAAAATATAATGATATTTCGCAAGAACTAAATCGTGCTCCTTTTCCTCTGCATCCTGTCTGTCTGATAACTTACGGGGGCTTTCATAGTGGATCGATACCCCGGAGCCACTGTAACATCAACCTCGGGGACAAGACGAATTAATCCCCGGAGCTTCTTCTTTTTTTTTTTTCGAATTTCGAAACATCGCCGAAGTTTGGCGACTTTTTTTTACAAATGCCAAGCTGCGTCCTTGCCTCCCAGCGTCTCTCGTGTATCAATCAGATCAATTAGATTTGCCCAACATCGGCGAGGCAAATCTGTTATATCAACGGGACTTTTCACCCACCAGCTTGGCGTCATTTCTCTCCCAATGTCGTGACTGACTCCATCCATCGCTCCTAGTTGACTAACATCCGCTCAACCACCACCGCCTTTCCGCCTTCTCTCCCCATTCCCGCGTCCACACGCCAAAATCATCCCCCTATCTCTTTCCAGTTCTCTGCACAATGGCCACCGTCCTCTCCGGCGCCTCCTTTGGCGCCGCCATGATTGCCGCCGGCTTCTACAACCCCGCCGTCGTCGTCGCCCAGCTTCGCTTCGAAAACTGGCACATGGTGCAAGCCTTTCTCGCCGCCACCGCCTCCAGCATGTACGTACCCCCTCCATCCGCGATCCCCCCATCCTCTCCCAACGTCCCCCAATACTCACAACACACAACCCCTTTCTGTAGCGTCTACTACGCCGTTAGTGACCGCACCGGGTACACCCGCCTCACGCCCCGCGCCTCCGCCCCCGTCGGGCTGCTACCCACCACCTACGACGGCAACATCCTCGGCGGCGCCCTCCTCGGCGCCGGCATGGCCCTCTCGGGAAGCTGTCCCGGTACACTATTCGCGCAAATGGCCGCCGGCGTGCACACCGGCTTCTACGCGCTCGCAGGCGCCGTCGTCGGCGGCGTCCTTTGGACCGGCATCCTCAGCAAGGCCGTAGCGCGGCAACGCGCGCGCGCCGGCCACAACAAGCCCGAAACCGTCACCATTGACCAGTACCTCGGCATCTCCAAGCCCGCCGCCATGCTGCTCTACGAAGCCGGCTTCGCGGCCGTTGTCAGCATCACTTGGCTGTACACCCCGCGCTTTCCGGGGACCAAGATGCCGGGCGCGCTGGGCGGCTTGCTGATTAGCCTGTCGCAGCTGGCGTCGATTGCGACGCGCGGCTCCATGATTGGCATCTCGGGCTCGTTTGGCGAGCTCGGCGGCCTGGTGTGGGCGGCGCTGGCGGGCGAGGATGCGGCGGCGCGGCCCGCGGCGTTTCCCAACGTCCTCTTTGCGGTATCGGCTGGTGCCGGCGCGCTGCTGCTGGCCACGCTGGCCCCGACGCTCGTGGACGCGCCCGTGCTCGAGGTCGCGCCGGCGCAGGCCGTTTTGGGCGGCGCGCTGATGGTGGTGGGCGCGCGCATGGCGGGCGGGTGCACGTCTGGACACGGCATCAGCGGCATCTCGCTGCTGTCCACGTCGAGCCTGATTACGATTGCGACGACGTTTGCGGCTGGCTTTGTTGTTGCGAGTCTTGTATATTAGCTAGATACCCAGGTCAACAGTTTTCTGTTTATAAAAGTGTGGTCCTCGCGTGGGCATCCCCGGAGCTCTACTTTTTGCTGCAGCCCTTTTTGGCCGTGACTTCAATTTCAATCTTCATCTCCTCCTTCATCAGCGCCGCCTGTATCATGGTCGCCGCCGGGCGCACCTCGCCAAACCACCTCTTCAGTACTGGCCACGTCGTGGGGAAGTCGTTGCGGTCGGGCAGGATATAGTGCACGCGGACTACGTCAGCCATGCAGGAGCCGGCGTCTTGTAAGGCCTTGTCAATGTTGAGTAGTGTCTGCTCAGCTTGCTCCACGACGTCGGGGGAAATTTCACCCGTCTCATAATTGTATCTTGGTGACAGCTTTAGCTATACACGTGGTTTTGCAGAAGAATGAAGCGAATTACCCAGTTGTGCCGGACACGACGATCCAGTCGTCGTCGAGGACAACAGCGCGGCAGTAGCCAATCTGGTATTCAAAGGAAGAGCCGCCGCTAATGTTCTGTCGAGGCATGTTTAAATGATGAAAAAATGTTTGGAATCTGATTTGGAGTTGGAAAGATGGCTATACTCATCCCATGTACATGTCAATGTCACTGGCAAGTTGAAGCATGTCGTGAGTCACAAAGTTGAGCTGAGGTGGGGGTAGCAGCTGTCTAGTAGCCATCCTGGCTCAACCGCCAATTGTCTAAAGACATGTGGAATGCACCTCGGACATCGTACATTATGCGTGAAGCGGCAAAGATATAGTACATAGCGCAAGCTTTTCTCTAGCCTATCGTACACGTCCATTCACCATTCCCGACCCTTGTCTTGCATCAGCCACATGTCTCCTCACGATGCCGTCACCTTCTTAACAAGCTCCGCCAGTGACTTTCTGTCCACATCCTTGCCCTCCAGCGCCGTATTCAACCCCTTCATCACATTTCCCATGAGGGTTCTACCCTCCGCGCCCGCCGCCCGCACCTCCCCCACCACCTTATCCACCAGGGCGCGCAGCTCCGCCTCGCCGAGCGTCGCTACGCCGCTGCCCTGCATGTACTCGGCGAGGATGGCCACCTGCGCGGCCTCCTTGTCCACCAGGTCCTGACGGCCCGCGGCCCGCGCCTCGGCCGCCGCGTCCTCGGCGCCCTTGGCAATCTTGCGCATCAGCGCCACCAGCTGCACGTCCGTCTTGATGGGCGACGCCGTCTTGGAGGCGTTGAGGTTGGCGGCCATGATGGCGCGCAGCACAGACAGCCGGTTGGCATCCTTGGCGCGCATCGCCGTCTTGAGGTCGCTCTTGAGCTTTTGCAGCAAGGGGGGTGGCGGCGGCAGGTCGTCGGCCGAGGAAGAGTAGAGGCGGTTGAGAAGGGTGGGTTGTTGGAACCGCGGTCCGGCGCGCAGTGTGATGGGGGCGGTGCGGACGCGCAGAGCCGCAGAGGCAATTCTTGACGACATTGTAAAGGGTTTGAAGCAGTTGTGTGTGCAATTGGGGGTCGACAGGAGGTGTTGTACGAGGTTGAAGATACAAAAGTGCTGGTCGAGAAAAAGTTGTCTGGCCTCCTTGTCACCTGAAGCTCCTGTGGGGCCGTACTACAAAGGCATCTGAGCAGGCCTACAAGTTACAATGATGGCCATTACGTTATTGTCGAGCCATTCTCCAGCACCACTATCAGCAGGACTTTTATAGGCCACTTCATCTAGCTTTTACACGTCTGTTGAACCATGATTACGGCAAAGGACAATGTCCTGCCTTAATTGCTTGCGGGTACACAAAGTCGTTGTTCCTGGGTTCGGTATTTGACCAGACGATGATGTTGCCTGCATTAGTGCCGACCCTCCAATGGGGCATGTTCGGGCTCATATTAGCTTTCTTTCATTATCACAGCGGAATGGCGGGCCGAGTTGCTCTAATATCGGATTAACGCATATGGACAGGACAGCACAAGCAGAACCTCCCATGTTAGACCCTGCGTCATAGAGTGATGCATGCTATAATAGACACAGCCGTCCCAGGTCAGACCCAATTCCCTCTTTCTCGCGGCAAAAACATTTTACACTAATCTAGTACATCAAATCAATTAAATTCCTAGGTTGAACTCGACACCGACATCAATATCGCGCGCTGCAACTCGTTAGTGGTGGATTGATATGCTAAGCAGGCCTCTCTGACTCACCAAGCTTGACAACCTTGGAAAGCTGGACAGACTTCTCAGCAGCGCTCTGGAGATCGTCGATGGAGAAAATCTTCATGCCAGAGTCGTTGATGATCTTGTGGGCCTCCTCGTTCTTGGTGCCTTGGAGACGGGCGATGATGGGAATCTTGAGGTTGAGGGCCTCGGCGGTGTTGATGAGACCGGTGGCGATGTGGTCGCAGCGGACGATACCGCCGAAAATGTTGACAAAGATGGCAGAGACCTTGGGGTCACTGGTGATGAGCTCGAAAGCCTCACGGATGGCCTGGGGCGTGGCACCACCACCGACGTCGAGGAAGTTGGCTGGCTGGCCGCCGTTGAGCTTGATAATGTCCATGGTGGCCATAGCAAGACCAGCACCGTTGACAAGGCAGCCAATGTCGCCGTCGAGCTTGATGAAGTTTAGACCGCTCTTGGCAGCGCGAACCTCATCAGCATCCTCCTGGGTAGGGTCGCGCATCTCAAAGACCTCCTTCTGGCGGAAGTCGGCATTGTCATCGAAGCCAAACTTGGCGTCCATGCACAGGACCTGGTGGTCTGACGTCTCGGAAAGAGGGTTGATCTCGATCTGGGTGGCGTCCTTTTCGCGGAAGATGGTGTAGAGCTTCTGAATAGTCTCCTTGGCATCCTCGACGCACTGGTCGCTGAAGCCGAGCTTGGTGGCGATGCCGCGGGCCATCTCGTCGGTGACGCCCTTGTTGATGTCGACGTAGGTGGTGATGATGGCTTCGGGGTTCTCCTTGGCGACCGTCTCAATGTCCATACCACCCTGGGAGGAGGAGACAATAACGGGTGTCTGGGAGGCACGGTCCATGAGGATGGCGAGGTAGAACTCGCGACGGGCAAACTTGCGCTCGCAAATGTAGACGGCGCTGCAGAGGCGGCCGCCAGCGCCCGTCTGCTTGGTGATGAGCTTGTGGCCAATCATTTGCTGGGCGAACATCTCAGCCTCCTGGGCAGAGTAGATGACGCGAACACCGCCCTTGAGGCCGTTGTCGAAAGTACCCTTGCCACGACCGCCAGCGAGGACCTGGGCCTTGATGACCATGTCCTCGCCGCCAATCTTGTTGGCGACAGCCTTGGCCTCCTCAGCAGTGTGGGCAACAGCACCCTTGGGGACGCCGACACCATACTATTGCCTTGTAAGTTTCATATATTGGGGGCCAAGCGTTCGGTCGTCCGAGGGTTTAAGATTTCTTTACCTTTCTCAGGAGGTCGGCCGAGAGGTACTCGTGAATGCTGAGAGCTCTGCGTTGTTGCGTAGCACCGGGGAGTCTGACAACAGGCGATGCCTGGAGCTGTGGTTGACGATGGTTAGCGGAAGCTCCGGGAAGCTTGCAGCAGGTTAGAAAAAAATAGGGTGAGACTTGATGCGCACCTTGGAGGCTCTGGCGACCGATGCGAGCGCGCGACTGCGGAACATTGTGAGGAGATGGCGGAGGCCAATTGAAGGAAAGATGACAAAGGAAGGGGAAGAAGTCGATCGCGAAAGTCGCGAACGGGAGCTCTGACGAGGGAAAAAGGACGGGAGGATAATGTATGGCGTTTGGATGCAAGCTTAATCAGGAATCGCGATTTCTGGCCACGAGTTTGCGTCCCCGAGTTTCGCCGACTGGTGGACGCGGATAAACGTTGCGCCTGCCTCCACACTGCTAAAATCGCTCTGCCGCGCGTTCCACAACGGGGGCCCGTCATTCACCAGAAATCCAATTTTTATCAAAATTCTTTTCTCAATCTACTTGCTCTTTTCATTATTGTTCCCCTCATTTTTCCCTTTTGCAGATGCCGGGCGAAAGTACGGAAACACCATCATTGAAGAAACGTAAGGCTGTGTCAAACGAGCCATCAACCAATGGTGCAATGGCAACCCAATAACGAATGGGCTCAGCAGTGTTTCTCATGCAACAAACGAGCGTACATTTCGGCGTAGGGCTCGAATTCATTGTCTATAGACCTTCCCTTTCAATAGATCCCTGCGACAAAGCTTAACTTTCTCAAGTACTCACATCACTTAGGCAGCGATTCCCCGCTAGAAGCATGAGGGGTGCATATGGACCCTCATTACCCCAGATTTTCCCTCTCTGTTCATCTTTTTACTGATAATCAACATCAAAGGAGCTGGTGAAGTGCACATGCGAAGATGCTTGTAGACGCTAATCAAGAGAATATTTTAATTCCATTAGTTTCTTTAGCAATCTTTTTACGAACAGATTCAAACAGTTTATAAACCATTTTACTAGACGTTGAATAATATCTTCTTTCGGCGTATGCATTACCTCATCCGTTGACGGCATTCGGGGCAAGTTGTAGCCCTATCGCACCCAATCTGCGACGAGTGCGCTCTACTAGATGGCATGATTAGCGGTCGTCACAGGCCACTTGACGGACCTGAAGCTTTCGGGGGCTACTGCAAGCTGCAGCGGCCACGTTGAGGCAGCATGACAGCTCATGCAAATTTGACCGAGAAAAACCGCATCAATTCGTTCCGGTACTTCGAAAGAATTAACAATAAGCAGCGTTTCGCCGTTTGTCAAGTCACGCCCCAACGTTTGATTGGGCTGCTGGAGCGTACAGAAATCATACCATCCACTCGCAGACCCCCCCTGGCTACGCTCGCTTCGTTTCCCTGATACTTTTGCTACTCCAAGTTAATCAAATTTGCCGCTTGCTTGGAATTTGCTTCTTCATTTCCATCTGAGATTTGCACTCGTCATTCACGCCACTAAACAAAAGCGGAGCATCGCAGCCCTGCAGTTGCGCTTCCCAGAGAGCTAGTGATGGCCTCCTCTACTCCCGTCGTGTACGCGATTTCTCGGCCATCAAAATGTCGGAGAGCAAGCACTCGATGCGCTTAGCTTCTACGCCGTACCACGAACCCGAAATCTTAACCATTCTCATCCAGTCATCGTTCCTGCTTCTCCTCAATGTCGTCAACTTTTTGCTAGACAAGGCTGTTTACTGCGGCCTTTTGGGGCAAGTTTTTATCGGAGTCGCCTGGGGCACGCCGGGCGCGAATTGGATAGGCGCCAATGCCGAAAGTGCCATTGCTCAGTTGGGTTATCTTGGCCTATTGCTTCTGGTCTACGAAGGTCCGTAAATCGCGCTGGTCTTGCGATGCGTGGCGCTGACAGAAGCAGGCGGCTTATCTACATCCCTACCCTCTCTCAAAGCCAACCTTTTCTTGTCCCTCTGGGTAGCGATAACGGGAATAAGCTTGCCCATCGGGCTGTCCTTTGTTTTGCGACATGTAATTGAGGCTTCGCCGCTACAGTGCTTTGCTGCAGGCGCGGCATTGTCCTCGACTAGCCTGGGAACTACCTTTACGGTACTGAGTACCAGCGGCTTGGCACAGTCCAGACTCGGGGTGGTCCTGACGAGTGCTGCAATGATGGACGATGTGATTGGGCTAGTCATGGTACAAGTCATATCGAATTTGGGCCAGGACAGCGGCTCCTTGAATGCGATTATTGTGGTGCGGCCTCTTTTAGTGTCAGTTGGGTTCGCTGTTGTCGCGCCTCTGATCTGTCTGTTTCTTGCCTCGCCTACAACCGCATGCCTCAACAGACGCCGGAGAAGCAACCCACAAGGCAATCTGAACAAGGCTATGAGTTCTCGTCAAACACCATTCGTACTTCATACACTCATACTAATCGGCTACATTACTGCTTCCAGCTATGCCGGTACATCGAATCTGTTCGCTGCGTATATTGCCGGAGCCTCAATCAGTTGGTGGGACTCGGAAGTTGATCATGTACAAGTTGCAAGTGAGCAAGAACCTACCAATGCAGCAGCAGACGCAACGGGCTCGACGAGCTCAGTTATCTCGTCAGCCGACGCCTCCGGCCTTGGCACATATAATAGGGTATATTCCGCGACAGTCGAGACAGTGCTGCGGCCATTCTTCTTCGTGAGTGAAGTGAAGACCTATCATATGTCAATCTCAGCACCAGCTCATTGCTATTAGGCTTCCATTGGATTTTCGATACCAATCACCGAAATGTTTACTGGCGAGATCGTTTGGAAGGGGCTGGTGTATACACTCTTGATGGCGCTTGGAAAGCTATTCTGCGGAGTTTGGCTACTCCGGCTTCCCAGAAAACTCACGCGCGCAGCAAAAATGCCACTTCAGAGACGTGGCAAGAAGGTTTCTAGTTCAAAAGGCAAACTGTCCGGCAAACCCCCCACGGAAACCGCTGGGCCTATGCTCAGCGCTGGAGAAGCAGCTTCTCATGCCAGTGGTCATGACGTCTCCACGGCTAGTCAAGTGCTGTCGCGCACAAATAGATCCAAGCAAGTGTCCAAGGATACCAGACCAGCCGGTGTCAAGCCACGGTCAGTCTATCCTGCCTCCATTCTTGGCTGCGCTATGATGGCCCGAGGAGAGATTGGCTTTCTCATTTCGTCTATTGCCGAGAGCAAGGGGATATTCACCAACAAAGCAGACACGGGTCCTAACTCGAAGATTTTCCTCTGTGTCACTTGGGCCATCATGTTATGCACAGTCATAGGCCCATTGGCTGTTGGGCTGCTTGTCCAACGCATCAAGAAGTTGGAAAGGCAGGTAGAGAAAAGCGGTGGGCAGGTCAAGGGCGACGTGCTCGGTGTTTGGGGTATAACTTAAAGTTAAAAAGCGTATTGTTAGTCCCGTCAGAGACAATACGTACGTATCACGCGTCGATTTAGTTAGTATTAATTGTTTATTCGTTAATAGAAGCTCTTACCTATAGTAACTAATTTCGGTAAAAAAGCTAGGTTAAATATTAATTTAGGCTAATAAAAGGGCTATATTTCTTAGAGAATAATTATTTAAAAGAATATAATAAGTTAAATATCTTAGAAGTAAATTTTTTTTATTATTTATTAAAAGCTTTATAAATTATTATTAC
>NW_007930908.1:0-2743 GCF_000280675.1 Beauveria bassiana ARSEF 2860
CGCAATATCACAAATATTGTACCTCGTCTTGCAATAAGAAAGATTCTGACAAATAGTGTCGTTCCCTTTGTTTCTAGGCCTGAGCAGACCGACATGAGTCGTTCGTGCGCTCGTGACAATTGTAGTTTGTGCATTTTGGCACTAAATACCTAATGGTCCAAGCAGGTGTCGCTCCTCGGAATAGCACGTCAGGGCCCGGAAATCGAAAGTGCTAGGACTGCGACGAGCAATGCAAAGCTAGTTCATGTTGCCCTCAATGCAACAGACATCAGACGGGCGCCGCTAAGTAGAATACGGCATCTCAGGAACCTAAGCCCACTGTCGCTCCACCGCCACATTTTCGTGCCTTGCAATAACATGCCAAAGATGTGTCGGCCTCCTCCTCCTTACCAGGAGGATAACCCTTTTAGTGTGGTGGGAGTGGTCACCTGTGGGCTTTGTACAGCGGGGTGCCTCTGGTACCTGATCTAACCTCTCTAGCCCCGCCCTTGGCCTCGCTGTTTCACTGTTACAAGCGCTGCACCAAAATTGGGCAGGAGTCTACCGATTCAATCATATGCGTAGTATATGTAGCCACCATCATGGTCTGTTTTTTGTTGTCGCTTTGGTGTCAAGGAGCATCTTTTGTCGGTTTAGCGTAGCAAAATATCTTTGAATGAGCCAGAAGTGAATCTGTGTTTGTTTCTTTCGTTGCTATGATGCGTCCTGAAGGCACTTAGTACATGGGGGTGGAGCAGTGCTGCAAGAAGCGTTGAAAACCGCTGTGCCTAAAACAAATAACTTAAAAACATGGGGCGCTAATTTCACCTTTCACTGTACAGCTTGAAGATTAATCCTTAG
This sequence comes from Beauveria bassiana ARSEF 2860, assembly GCF_000280675.1. Taxonomy (NCBI): domain Eukaryota; kingdom Fungi; phylum Ascomycota; class Sordariomycetes; order Hypocreales; family Cordycipitaceae; genus Beauveria; species Beauveria bassiana. The sequence goes on from NW_007930908.1 coordinate 841, forward strand.
GTCGGTTTCTACTCTTTCATCTGAATTTGACTCTTATGAGCTTCTTGAGCCATTACCAGACACTGATGGTGGAGCGGCTGGTGGGGAGAAGCTCTACTAGGGGAGTCTGCCTCGACACCCGCAGATTTTGTGATATCCTCGATTCTTCGAAATACCCTTGCCCCCCCTCACTCCCTGGTTCCCAAGAGCTTGCTTTTCTCAGGCTGCTTAGCAGGCAGCTGACTATCCTCTATGTTGGCCTACTACATTCATTCATTGTTTTATTACGCCCGGTGGCTTCCAGCCAATAGGGCTCACTAGCTATAACTCTTGGCCTACTACAGTCACGGGCAAATTGGCATTCCTCAAAATCTCCACACATCTGTCGCTAATCTAAGCCTCCAGACACCATCTGGCAGCTCCGCATCATTATTGCGACCGAGGTAAAAAATGGTAGGGAGGCTTAAAAGCATTTAGATGAGTTTTGCCCTCATTTTAAGGTCGCTTCGAGAAATTTTGACAGGTTTTTGGTTCCATCGAAATTGGTTGGAAAACTAAATGCTTTACCAGAACTGGAAGCCCATTTTGCCCATTAAATGCAGCGAATTTGTCAGCAGCTCTCCTATTTGCCATCCCCCACGTTACGTTTGTGCTAGCCGCCCAGTGTGCTCTCTGATACCCCTGTGAAGTCCCCTGTCTCCCGTTTTTTTGGGCAGACACAGTCGACTTGTCGTCTCACTGCAGCGTAGCGTCCTTGTTCATCGTTCATGCACACACCGAGACGGATACCGCCATGAGACCGCAGGATTCCGCGGTAGGTAGGTTTTTTACTCTCTTATCCTTTTCTCGATGTACCGTATTACAGTATACCTAGGTCCAGTTTCCCAAGACTTTGTCTTGCCACGCCGACTGGGGGCCCAAAGATGGCCTTTATACATTTACCATAATGCAGAGAGCATGTCTTATCTGCGCAGTTTGATGGCTTTTTCCTCTAATAAGAGGCGTTGGAAGTTGCAGCTATGAGCCGTCAAACTTAAGTTCCGAATTCACAAATCCTTTCTTTACTGTATTAATACACCCGATTCGTACTGTACAGTAATTATTTGATCCTGCAGTTGATTTACATGCCAAGCATTGCTGGTTGAGGCTAGTGTAGGGCTGGAGGCTGCGTCGTGATCGAGAGTGCCACCGTTTGTCCGTTCCGATCCAACGGTTCGCATCGGTCGGCGGTGGGCCACAGTCGAGACCCCAAGACCCTCCCCCTTCAGCGGCTGGGCCAACGAGCTCCTACCGGGCAGGAATAGCCATTGGTGGCCATAGGTTGCAGTTTGCGTGGTGACAAATGTGCCAGCAACTGGTCTCCGGTCTTACGGTTTGAATCAGTTCGTGGTGGGCCACGATTGATCCCAGACTTTGATGCCTGACCTCCACCGGCTGACGTGAGGGGCTGCGCTGAGCCATGTCGGGCTCTGCGCCGACTCGGGATGCCACACGGTGTCTGGCACCAGGAACATCGATCAGCGATCGGCTAACGGCTCCCAGTAGTGAAGTTGGCAGCTCTTACAAAGAAGATGGCGCGGGCTGATGCTGTAGGCTGTGACGATGGCCTCCATGGTGAGACCAGAGTTACCCCACTATGCGCGCAGCTTTCATAGGTCCTTAGATCAGTTTGATATGCAGCCTATAACTGCGTCAAATGACCGGAACTAAGCGTATCACTGCGTCTCCTCAAAAACAGAGTACGAGCTTGTCACGCAGTATCCACAAATAACGGGTTATTACACAAACTCACTCCCCTCCTAGTTATAGTTTCGAAACCGCTAAATCCTAGCAAAATCTTCTCGCGGATTACTGTTAAAAACGGCCGTTTATGGATTTCGGAAAGAAAAACATATAATAGAGTAGCTGAAATACGTCACGTACC
>NW_007930908.1:2843-4328 GCF_000280675.1 Beauveria bassiana ARSEF 2860
CTGTACAGTACCCAAAGCTTTATCATTTTTCGGGCAATTTGCATGTTTTAGAGTAACATCCCCAAAATCTTCCGGCGTCCTCCTCAGTACAGGGGGATAGACCTTGTCATTCAAGCTTTTAGTTTCCCATTGTAGCTTACTTGTTTTGCTCCACCTACTAGATCTATCTGACGGATCGGAAATGCTGCGTCATCCGTCGAGCAATACTCATAGTGCTTATTCTTCCACCGAACGAGTATATAGACATCGGCGCTGTACCGGCGGCTGAGTTGGTCACACCTTCGAAGCGTGCGAAGGACAGCTCTCACTAGATTGTCCCTTGTCCTATCACGCCTCTTGGGTAGAGTTATTGGATCCTTGATACGGTCTTAAACACTAAAAATACAGATGTGGTCTGGAGCTGTGTTGTGCCCCGGGGATGGTGGCATTTAAAAATACCTTGGAATAATCGCTTTAAACGGGTTAGCGCCGTGTCTTTGTGAAAGACCGGCCATAACCCGCGCAACTAGCAGATTTACAAGAGGCTGTCCTACATTAGCTGAATTACGGACAAAGTATCTTTCGCGGGATGTTTTGGACTTTCAGAGAAGTCACCCACCCCGAGCAGCCAGTGCTGAAGCTACCACAACAGTGCGTAACACTTAAGCCATTGACTCAAGCTGAGCTTTGGATATGCACCAATTCTAGCTGTTCTTCTTTCGTCGACCAAGCAGGTGTAGTATTGTTTTGTGGATGTAGAGTGCGTGGATTCATTTCCAGTTGTTGCATCCATATCATTCTGCCCTTGGTATTGCGACCATGTTTAGAGCACTGCATACTGGCACGGACCATCTGCAAGACCCTGCTACAGGGTCATAAAATGGCAGCTTTCGGAGCTTTCTTAGAGTTCAAGAAGCAGAATCCGGCAAAATATAGCCATTTCAAGCCTATCAACAGATTATTGCCGAAGTCGTGATACTGGCCATTTCTCGCTTTGTTGGGCCGTTCATGGAGCTGATCAGGACAGGACGTAGCTTCACTCACTATTTACTCTGGGCTTGGGGACTTTTAGGTTTGAATGGGCTAGTGGAGTCTAGTAGTCCACTGAAGCTCTGCAGGCTGACATGGACGACCACTTTCTGGCGAGTGACAGCGACTAGGGTATTCCGACAAAAACGTGTAGACGGTGGCAGCTAGAAACGGCTCGCTAGAAATGGCTCATCATTGCATCGCAAAGGGAAGAAAAAAATATTAAAAATTGAAAGAAAAGAAGGGCCGATGGGGACCTCTTTGGTGTAGTGCTGCTGAATTGCTAGTGGGACTACGATATAGGAGGGGAAGAGAGGGTACTACTGTACCGATAGCATCGCCTTCGCCTGTTATAGTAACACGGCTGGCTCATTCTCACTGCTAAGGACATGCAGCTACAATAAATACCGTACCTGCTCTCGCTTGCTTATTTCAAAAGCAACATGCCTCATCCGTCTTCATACGTTCCCTTACGTC
>NW_007930908.1:4428-10242 GCF_000280675.1 Beauveria bassiana ARSEF 2860
AATACCACACTACTGCTACAGCAACTGATACCGTCAGGCCATCGAAGGGCTCTCATATCTCGAGAGTGCTGGGCTTTGTCACACTAGCTTCACTGAGTCGCAAGTCCTGGCTGATTTCGCGGGGAATGTCAAAATAAGTGAGTTGGACTGCCTATGCTACCAAATCCAACATACTGACGCACACAAGGCGGCCTAGACTGGTGCGAGAAAGGGAAAACGCTACCTCTACAGCTGTTGCCGCTCACACAGCATCTAATGTACCCTTGGCTTTACTCGGAACGTGTGCGCAGTGATGCGACAAAGTGGGCAAGAGGCACTCATGCTGTTGAGTTCTGGCAGACCGTGTCACGGCCGACTACAAGCTTGAACGCCCTCAAAAAGGTAGCAATAACCCCACCTTGCGAGTGAGTATGTACTGACAGCAAACTAGAGCGCGTTACTTCAACTTCCATGGAAAAAATTGGATGTACGGGAGCTAATGCTGCTCGCCGTCGACCACGTTCGCACAGAGAAGAAGATGAAGCGGGCTATTGGGATGGATCGTCTCAGCAGTGACGCACGCGCCTCAATGTAGCGCCCCATCATCCGTGAGTGAACCTCACGGTTTAGATTGGCAGCCCTTAACAGTGAATTCGCCATGCCCACTCAGTGTTGCCCAAATTGTGGGGAGGAGCACCCCCACGTGCCCTACGTGGCGGGGTCTGCCTCAACTACACACGCTGTTTTGAACGAGCGAGCGAGCTACTGTCAGGAACGGGGGAGCCTCGGGTCCATGCGCTCCATCGAAATGACTTCGGGGACTTTTTTTTGGTTGATTCCTTTTGGATGGTGTGTTTTTGGTATCATTCTGTATCATTCTTTTGCTAGGTTTCACAATCATTGCACGAAATCCCACAGAAGCCCGATCCTAGTGGTCTAAAACCCGAAGAGCACAATACAAAGGTTCAAGGGTTTACAAGTAGAAACAAGCCACCAGTACCCTTGGGGGCTTACATAGATAGGATGGTATCGAGCCCTCAAGCCCTGGTGAGACAGCCATGATACTGCACTTTTAAACAGACTAGAAAACAATAAATACAATGAGACTCTGAATTCCTCGAACGATGCTGGCCCCTGGGAGCGTCATCAGTACGTAGTGAGGCGCTTGCTGGACCAAGGTAACCAATCTTACCCACAGGCCATTTCCCGCCTTGTTGAGCCGTCCATGGAGCTGATCATGACGGGACCCTGCTTCGCCACTATTTACTCTGGGATTCGGGGTTTGGTGTGAGTGGGGTTAGTGGAGTCAAGTAGTCCACTAATAGCTCTGCAGTCTGATATGGATGACTACTTCTTGGCGAATGACGGGGGCCAGGGTGCTCCGATAAAATTGTGTAGACGGTGGCAGCTAGAAATGGCTCGTCATTTTATACCAAATAGAGGAAAAAAGAAGAATAGGAGAAAAGAAGGGCTGAGGGGGAGCTTCATCGGTGCAGTGCTGAAACCCTTACATGTACGTACCGTACCTGAAATGTAGTGGGACTACGATTTAGCGGAGGAGAGAGCTCCCACTAGCATCGCCGTCGCCTGTTAAACACAGCTGGCTCATTCTCACTGTTTAAACCATGGAGCGTAAGTCTTCCCAACGCTGAGTGAGCGCTTCTAGAAGAACCAAACATGGCTGATGAGTACATAATCAATTTTCTGCTCTGTACATTGCCAGATTGGGGAACATGGAAACTGCTTTTGGAGGACAAGTTAGAGAGTTTACCTGGATGGCCTCGGAATTGAGCTACCCGGCATCTCGTCACTCCCAACATCGGGCACTTCAGCGTTGGCTTTTCCCGCTCGCAGCTGCATCGTAATTGTTCACTGCGAAACTGGAGCCAAAAGTCACCACCAGCCATTAAATTGTTATATGGTAGATATACGTTGGTATATGTGCACTCGTGTTGAGAATTCAACCAAGTCAGAGACTTCGAATTAGACACCGCAGCAGCGACTTATTAGCGGCTTGGTTACAATGGTGGCAGCCGAAACGACCATGGATAGTCATCAGACAAACAGCCTTTTGTGTGCAAATGGCTGCTACCACAGCTAGGCAAATCATATAAACATCGAACCTGTACTTTTTTCGACCCGAATTCCTTTTCTACCAACATTACTGTGGCAATGTACGAAATCACCCTATTGTACTCCGTGGTCTGTGGTGCCTTGCTTTGCCTACTGGCTCTACGCCTTCCAGTCTACCGTTTTACACAGGCATATTGCCCGCTTGCGCTAAAAATGATGCTTCTTCCTGTCGATACGATGGGAAGAGTAGTGGCTGACTACTTTGTCTACCCAACTGTGGTACGCGGCGGTAAATGTCTTGATCGCTGGAGTCGTAGTGATATCTTGTTACTTTTAGCGTATGTAGGGGTCACTATTTCTTGCATTGTAGCTCCCCACCCCAGCATGGATCAGGCTTTTCTTCGATCTGGCACTCTCTCCGTCGTCAACTTTATCTTCTGCTTCGCAGGCCCATACCTTGGTTTACTCGCGGATATCCTTGGCTTGTCGCTCCGATCCTGCCGACGCCTTCACGCTTCAGCGGGGGCTATCGCAGTGGCTCTTGCGGTCTTCCATGCCGCGGCAGCTGGCACAGCAAAGGGAAGACTGGATCTGCACACACCAAAAGATGTGTTTGCCTTGATGGTATGTTGCTTTGCCCAAGTATGGCCAATTTCTAACAATAAGATTGGCAGTCCATTCTATGTCTGTGCGCGCAGGTGATACCTTTGGCACTGCGAAGCGTCTCGTACGAAGCCGCCCTGCGTATCCACCAGCTACTTTCCTTCGCCTTCGTGTACGGTCTTTGGCGGCATGCCTCATCCGCCGATCTGTTTCCGCGCTTGTACCTATACATTGGCGGGGCTCTATTCTCTACAACCTCTATCTTCTGGCTCGCCAACATCTCGTATCGGAATAGGTCAGGGCTCTCTACGGCACGAATAACATACGACAATGGCGCAATCAAAATAAGCCTGCAGTTGTCTAGGCCGCTGAAGGTGAAAGCTGGACAGTACATAGGCCTTTGGGTTCCGTGGGCCAGTCCGGGGTCGGCCGCACAGACACATCCTTTTACTGTGATATCTTGGTCTGAAAAGCCGCAGAAGCATCTCGACCTGTTTATCGAGCCTCGCGGCGGCTTCACCAAAAATCTGTTCGCTCTATCGGAACACGGCCCGACCACACGCAGGGCAATGTTCAGCGGTCCGCATGGCAAACAGCTACCAGTACATTCATATGAAAATGTTGTTATGCTGGCCACCGGATTTGGCATTGCCGCGCACTTGCCGTATCTGCGGAAGCTGATTCACAATCAAAACGGTCGCGCGACTTCAACGCGCAGGATTCATCTAGTATGGCAGATAGAGAGGAGAGGTAAGAATTATATGATGGATGCAGCATGCGCGTGCTGACCTTTTCGAGACGTCGGAATCGCCGCTCAGAAATTGTTGAACGAGGCGCTCGACGAAGACAAGCTTGATGGAGAATATGTACGTCGACCTTGCAGCCAGTGACTGCCATACTTACCTGTCTACGTAGAATCTCCGCATCTCAATCTACATCAAATCAGAGAATATAAATGAAGTAAGATTCGGCGACAGAGCCACAGCTTATTCCGGTGAAATACCTCTTGCGGACATTGTCTCGTCGGAGCTTCGAGAACGACGACCTGAGAGCAGGACAGTTATCTCAGGTGTGTTGTCTTGCTGCTTAATGGCAAAGCTAATCATCTTAGCAGTTTCTGCGAAGGTTGCCATGCGCGACGCGTTGAACGATCTGTTGTGGCAGAATCGGCGCAGTAATATAGATATCATGTACCCTGCCTATCAGCCATGACGCATTAATGCGCGACGCGGGCTTTTCTGCTAAAGGACACCAACGCTTAGCAGACTTAGTTTTTAGTTGTTGACTTTGTATTTAAATGGCATTGTGGACACCATGTTATCAGCCATGGAGCGTCTTCGCGTCACATCTTGAGATAAATTTGGGCAGTGTCGCCTTGTTCAATCTACTATGCGTATTTGTTTTCTGTTTGTCAATGCTAGGCGTTCTGCCATGAGCCAGTGACCGTTCTATTCTTTTGCGGGGAATCTATATCCGCTGCCAATCCACGTGCTTGTCAAAGTGACTAGTCCTGCGAGCCTTGTCTTGTGCCAGGGAAGTTCTTTCAATAAAGGCTCCTGTCATAGTCAGCGCCGTAATAAGTCTTTGCACGACATCAGGGCGACTCACTTGTGCGACTGAGGCTATCTTAGAAGTTCTCTGCGTCGCAGAAAGAAATTCGAAGGCCAGCGGGAACCGTCCGGGATCGTCCAGCCCGACATTGTCAGATTCGTTCGCCTGCCCATGTGCAAGGTACATAATAATGTCCCCGACAGCCTTCGCATGCGGGCACGCTGCTGTTGAGCTTCGAATGTGTTCTTGGCCCCCTGGCCAACAGTCAGCGGGGAATGGGTCGCAGTCTATAGGCGTATATACATAGCTTGACGTTGCCGAGGGTATCGATTAAGATATTAGAACAAGTGAGTTGCGAATGTTCTAGGGATTTCTGCTCGAGATATAACAGTCCATCGACAATCTGCGGCGCTTTAGACGGCGACACATATACGCGTTTGAACACAGCTCACCTGTCCTAATATCGATGCCAGTCGCAGGTCATTCAGAAGAGGATTACCTGCAACTTCGCACAGTGCCATAGGCATGAACTCGAAGGAAACGAGGTATCCATCATCTATGGCAAAAAAGAGGTGAGCGTTGACAAAGCGGTTGTGCTGGATTCCCCGTATCGCCTGCACATGGCTTTCTGCCTTTGTGCCCGTAAAAGTCTTGAGGATCACCACAGAATTGCTTTCAACGTCGGGGACCTTTTTTTCTGCTACAGTAAAGTAGTCATTGTCTCCGAGTTGAAGGTCAAATAGTTTCTCGTAGGTCTGCCATGACGACTTGGGCGCCCGGGGTGCTGCCGCTTTCAAACCGGCGTCACTTTTTGTGGACTGCTGATGAACTCCAATGGGCATGGATGCATCTTGATCTTTCTTTTTAAGCCGCTTGAGTGGGAAGCGGTTATCAAGCGACCCGCTGTTGGGGCCCTCGATTCGAGGATCTGTTTCCGGGGTAGCTCGCGCAAGAGCATCTTGCAGGTCAATTTGCGTGGGAGGTCTTTTGCCGCGACGCTCACTCATATTCGCCATGTATCGTATATGCTAACGGCAAATATCTGCACGACCAAATAAAATCTGAAGGATTAAATAAAGTACATGAATCGCAGCCGACAAGGAAAAGCCGTCAGATTGTGCTCTTATGGGATAGCTGCAGTTGAGTGGCAGATTCTGGCCGGTTCTCCAGCTGGCGTCCGTTACATAAAGTCAGTTTCCCTCGCCCCTACTAATACTTCTTTGTCTACTCTTTCTGGATTGTACGCGTACTATACTTTTACACAGCATGTCTAGGAGTGGATTTCAAGCGGTATCTCGCCGCATAAGTGCGGAGAAAACTGTCAAGTACGTTGGAAGAGCGGCGGTGAGTATCCAGAACCTCGAGTTTCCTAACTCTAAAAACTTGAATGAGGAAAACGTCGAAAGATTGGCTAGGCTATTTAGTAGCCAAGGTAGTTTCAGTCCAGGAGATGCGCCGAATCGCATACCGGCCGTCATCGACGAGGCAGCCCTACAGACAGCGCTGACGGAGTCTGGTCTAACCCGGGACTCGCTTCTTTGTGGCGGTAACACGCACCCAAGATTGGTGTTCCAGCAAGGGTTTCGCCTGGAGTGTCTGCGTGGAGGC
>NW_007930908.1:10342-13055 GCF_000280675.1 Beauveria bassiana ARSEF 2860
CCAGGACATTGACATTCCCATTGTTGATCTCCATGTGACAGAGGGCGTACACACCTTTGACTATGTCGTCCTGCCAGAGCAGATATCACCGGTGGCGTCTTTACAAAGTCAGAGATTGGCACGTACATTAGGAGGTGATGCACGCGAACAAGCCTTACAAAGCAGAGTCGAGGAGCGAGAAGCGAGACTACATCAGCTCGCCATGCAAGAGCAGCAATTCGCAGCAAACGCTGAGCAGCTCCAAAATGATTTCACTGCGCAGAACAGGAGAATTCTGGCACTGAGAGATGAGGAGCGTGACACTTTGGCGAGGCTCAGCAGCCTGCAACAGATAGAAGTCGAACAAGTGCTGAGACTAGAGACTCTCCAGGCAGACGAACAGAATAGGCAAAGCGAAATCGCAGAACTGGAGCAGAGGCGCGCAAACCTTCGGGAAGAGATTCGACTAGATCTGCTAACTACTAGTGAGAACGGACAAGCGGGCACCGCTAGCCAGGAAAGGATGCCTGACCACGATGCGTCTTTGCGCCAGGAAGAGGCACCTCAGGTGGAACAGCTAGTGGCAGAGGAGGAAAGGTTGCGAGCTCTGGTGGCCGACCTCACATTGCAAGTCGGCCGACTCAATGACGACAGGCAGGGCCAGGTTGCGTCTATGGCAGCGGTGGAAACACAGCATAGATCAGCCGTTGAGGAGCTCATGGCCAAAGAATCAGCACTGCGAAGCGAAATTGAGCAGCTGGAGGCGATAGTGCAACGGCTTCAAGCTAGGCTTAATGAGACGGCGGCGAACGAGAAAGACGCTAGTGAGGGGGAGTGTTCTTCAGTGGACAGTGGTGTCCAGCCTCCGTCGCCGCCGGCGCTAGGCACCCACGTGGCCCAGATAGCAAGGAGTGATGACTGCGACGAAACTGAAGAGAGTAGAGCTGCAAGCGGGCAACAGACCGGGCTTGCTTTGGAGCACATGGTGTGGGAAGCTTTGCACTCGGATGATGAGGTTTCAAATGCATCAAATGACACAGGGAATGCAGGAGATCGACGATCATCCACGGCATCTGTGTCCGCTACCGAGCAGCTGATGGAAACCTCGGAGGTGCAACAGGACAGCGAACAGGTAAGATACTCGTTTCATGGCAGCCAAGCCTGGCCTGACAAGTTGTAGATTGTGCCAAACGAGACAGAACAAGTGTCCGTAGTGTTCAAATTGTTACTGGACGGGGAGTGGAGGACGCATCATGAGGTGCAGGTAGACCCAGCAGAACCGTCTGCGGTGCAGCGGGCCGCGGCGAAATATGTGCGAAACGGGTTGGGTGTCTTTAGTAGCAAGAACCAAATGCTTCGTCCACAGAACTGTTTTAGGCGAGTGATGGATGATGGGAGCAGGACTATTCATTTAATCCCACAATGGGCCGCAATAAAGGATAGAGAAGTGGTTGGAGACAGGCCGCGAAAACGGCGACGGGAGCATTGAATAGCATAGAATACAATAGATTCTGGGACAGAACCTGGGCCGGTATGCGTGAGCTAGTGTATTTTGTGTCCTAGTGTCTTTAGTCCAGCATACAGCGAGTGCTGGAACCCCTGCATTGGCACACATCATGTACTGGGATACGCCGTGTACTGGGATACGTCGTGTACTGGGATATAGCATTGATTGATTGATTGATTGATTAATTCATAGACTGTCCCAGCCGCCTTTACCGGCAGCTATGCAGCGAACGGCTATAAAATACAAGGTCGATGCCGCCCACCTCCGGCTCTCAGGTCTGACTTCCACCCCACCATGAAATGTCCTGCGTCAACAGGCCGTTCACCTATCGAGTCTTGTCCTCCTGTCTGCTCCCTGGTGGGCGATCTCTCCCTGGTTTGTATCTACAGCTATCAAATTTGTTCTGTGTCTTTGACTTGTCCGGCCATTCCCAGCCTTCCTTTGCTTCTGTTTGACAGTAATCACTCGTCTGCGCTGATGTTTTGTCTTGTCATGGATGTGACCGAAGGTCGCGACCCGTAGGATCCATCCTATATCCGTTCCATTTGTCCGTACTTCTATCGCTGGGCTGCGTAGCGCTTGCTGCCCTCCGCGATAGTTGCTTGTTTGAGTGCGCTGCATGAAGTGCAGATGTTCTTTGATGGAAGTACTTGGAGTGCACGGGGCACGCTCGTTGATTTCTGGAGGCGGTGCCTGCTCATGACACCATAGACACTACCAGCAACCGGACACGTCGCAAGGGCGTCTTTTGCGGCGATAGTGTGCTAAGGTGTAGGCTAGCTGTGCATGTTGCAGTATATGAAGTGTCTTGAGAGATTTGTTCTGAGCTGGGTGTGGTGTTGATACTGGTGTTGTGTAGACTCGTTCAAATGTGATGTTTAGAAGTGAAGTTTGTGACAATATTTGTTCGATGTCGTCCTCCCCATTCGGTCGTCGCGTCATGTCGACGGGGATTGGTCGCCGTCCCCTCTAATCCGCGTCGCTGTCGCGTATTCCTCGTGATACTGTACCGTAAACGATTGTCGGGCAGGAACAATGGGCGGACCAAGTCCATTTTCCATCCTGGGGCGTACTCGAGAGGGACGCAACCCCCTTTACTGTACTGTTCTGTGAAGTTTTCGTGTTTCATGAGGTTCAGTAATCACTACTCTTGGCACAGCGGCGCCTCATCTAGGGAGGGTAACCGTGTTCTCGCAATGTGTTCGATCCTGATGTCCAACTTGTTCC
>NW_007930908.1:13155-14528 GCF_000280675.1 Beauveria bassiana ARSEF 2860
CTCCAAAAGTTCTTCCACTGAGCTGTTAAGGCGGCGATAGGCCCCACCGGCAGGATGTGTGGTGAAAGTGCCCATAAGCCATTGCCCCCACTAACGGGCTGCTAACAGCTCCAAAAGGGGGAAAATGTTTACAGGGAAGAGTTTTTTACTGGGATATAGCATATGCTGGTATACAGTGAGGGCTGGGACGCTTCTTCTTCTTCTTCTTCTTCTTCTTCTTCTTCTTCTTCTTATTCATAGACTGTCCCAGCCGCCGTTCGTGAGTTGGATCCTAGATCATACTTGACAGGGGTAGCTGCTGCCTACTAGGCAGCAGCTAGGCCTGAGGCACTGTCGCACAGCCTACAGCAACTATAAGTAGATGCAGCTGCACCGGTAATATTAGAATAGGAACATACACTTATTATCAGTTCATAGGTTGAACTTCGTGGCAGCTATGCAGCGTTCTATCTACCTACTGATTTTGCTGTCGTCGGCCCCGAAGACGAAGTTTATGGCAAAGTTCGCTTCATCTTCGGTTCAGACAACTCTATCGTACAGGTGAATATTCATGACTGTTCTGTGTCTCTGACTTGTCAGACCTTTCCTGGCCCTCCTTAACTTCTGTATAACAGTAACCACTCGTTCACGAGGCTTTCTATTTCTGTAGACAGAGCTATGCCTTGTCCTCTCGATTCTCTTGGCTGTGTTTGCGTCATCCCTTGCATGCTGTTGTGACTTGCAACGCTCTAGAAGGCATAAAAGGTCCAGCAGCCTGCCAGGATATCCATGCTTGGAGTGCGCTATTTGAGTGTCGACGTACTGTAACTGTGTTTTTGACATTTTATGGCATGCTCGGTGATGTGTGACCCATGCTCGACGCGACTCCACACAGACGTCACCACAGTACCCTGACGAGCTAGAAATCGTCAATCGATGTGGTTGTCTGCATGAACATGGGTCGACTGTGTGTTCTTGAATGAGATCGGTCCTGGTGTGCGTGTTCTGAGCTGTTGGTGGTGTTGTTGCCAATTGGTAAAGTTTTTCGGTCCCGACCCTGACTATGTTTGGATAGTCAGGCTCTGTGAAGTACTGATCTGTTGCTGCGCATTATGTTTGACTGTTTTGGTGGCCCTTGATGTTTTTCGTGTTTGTAACCATATCCGCCCCTTCTATTCTGCTTCTCTAATGTATACTCCTCAATCGCCGATACCGTAAACCATTGTCGGGCAGGACAAATGGGTTTCCCAGGCCCATTTTCCATCGCGTGGCGTACTCAGCAAGGACGCAACTCCTTCTGTTGGTACTATGGCTGTAATGTTTGTGTTTCGTGAGGTTCGTATGATCGACTTTCGACATGTTGACGTGTCTATGGATGGGGGATAACGCTGTTC
>NW_007930908.1:14628-25884 GCF_000280675.1 Beauveria bassiana ARSEF 2860
GAAAGTTTGTTCGGTGTTGATGTTTCGGCGGTGGCCTAATCCGTGACTTCTGTCACGCGTCACAAAACGCGTTCTCCCTGGTGTACGATGCCGTAAACTCTTATCGGGCAAGAAAATGGGGTATCCAAGTCCATTTTCCATCTATTGTCGTGCGTGACGGCCCGGCAATCCGCCAGGCACTGGGCTGTAATGTTTTGGTGTTTCCTGAGGTTCGAACACTAGAAGTCGGCGGCTGACGCGTTGTCGAATGAGGATAGCCACAAGGCAGGCGAGCTTTGCACTGTGGATCCCGAAATGAGGAAAACCGTTTCAAAGGAGATTCCCAGCGCACGTCTCGTGAAGTTGTCGCCGGAACCAGCTTTGCAATGGAATATGAACTCTCCAAAGTTCTTCCATTGTGCTGTTGGGTCGCGATAGTGGTCCATATTAAAGGTGTGGCAATGTCACCTGTAAACGCGTTAGCCCACTAACAGGTGCTAACAGCACCAAGTGGGGAAAATTGTTTACAGGGGAGAGTTGTTGTTGCTTGCGATTCGAGTTTAGGTTCGAGGCATGCCTTCATTTGGACAGGCATTCGCACTGCGTACGCAAGTTCTCGCACGCAGCTGCGGGCAGAGTGGATGCGTCCTCATTTGGCAGGGCATCCGCACTGCGCTGTGGGCAGACATTTGGCAGGGCATTCGTACTGCGCACGCAGGTTCTCGTACGCAGCTGTGAACGAGTCTGGGCTCGAGTGCCAAAGCTCTAACGCATGCTCTCGTACGAGAAAGCTGCACACCGCGCAAGCCGTCTTTATGGCTGAAAGCCCAGCAATGCCCTGAAACTCTCACGCAGTCTCTCGTACGAGACTCTGGTGGGTGTCATGCACATCGTCGGAATTCGTTGCTGGCACATCGCACAAGCTACTCCATGGCGACCCTATGCCCAGCGTTTCGCTCTACTAGGCGCCGTACGCGAGAAAATTGTCCCGAAAAAAAAATTGATACTAAAATTGAGAGGCAAGTCGGCCTACAGCCGAGTAACAAGCTGCGAATTGTCTTTTGCTACCACCATTGTGGTAGACACAGGTGCTACGGGTACGTACCACACTGCTTTGCAGGATCCCGTGTCCTACAATGCAACTGCCAGCGCCGCATACCCCTGTCAAACGCCACGCAGGAGACACTCGCCATAAAGTCCATCAATACCTCCAAGAGGGGCCTTGTCCGACTAAAGCTTGCCGACATAATCGGGAACATCAAGCCTATTGGTGCCGGCACTGAACTGCAGCGACTAGGAGAATGCGCAACTGACAATGATCATGGACGAAGCAGCTCGACCATTTCAATTTGCCGTCATATTACCTCCCAAATCTAGGGCGGTTTTATCACAAAAGTCGAACTGATCAGCGCGCTATCTGCCTCGAGACCGGTATGAAGCTGGTGGTGCTGCCCGAGTTGACTCCGTCTACATCCGACTTGACCAAGCGGCCGATACGGCTCTTGTGGAATTCGACGCGGCCGTCGACGGCTACAGTGAGGCCACATTCCGATAGAATGAGATGTTGGTTCATCAATTAGAATAAATGCCGGCTTATTGGCATGTGCCTTCGGCGGGAGACGGGTGCTTGTGTCGTCAGAAACTAGCCTCGACGCATCCGCTCACTGATGGCGCAGGGAGCGCGGGTAACGGATGGAGCTGTTTTGGATGCTAGTAAACGTGAGTGGCGATTATTTACCTGCACCTCGTCATCTTATTGCCAGAGTGCAATCTAAACAGGCTTAACTAAACTGCCGTCTGAGCAACAGTCATTATCGGCCTAAAATTGATTATCTTGCTGTCAAAAGGAATCCAAAAGCGGCCATGTTGCCAGGAACCTGACATGGACGGAATCTCCTGAAGAGGGTGCAGGGTTTTTCACCACTTGGCCGTCCTTTTTTACCCCAAGCGTCAGAAACGGCTTCAATTCATTCGTCATCTGTTCTTGCTGCATCCCCAGAGGAACCTAAAAGTGATGTAAGGCTTTTATAGCCCTCGCAGCGGCTTTTGAGCATATTGAGGGCCGGAACCAACTCCTTTTCATACCTTTAAAGAGCCTCGTCCCCTGCTGCATTTCAGATACACTGAAAGGGGGCAACACAAACCAGATGAGCCGGTCAAAAACATAAAGACAGACAGACAACATTTGGAGTTTGGCAAATTGATACGTGATGCCACAATCCGTGATTTGCGTGCCCAAAGGCGTGATGCGGGTCACACCAGAAGGCAACCAGAGGGCGCGTTTCACAAGCCTTGCAACACAGAAAAGACTGGAAAATGAAGACGCATACCGCAAGGAGAGATCAAAAGTCTTCTCTGCGCGTCAACGCAATCGTCGACATGCGAAAATTATTGAT
Organism: Beauveria bassiana ARSEF 2860; assembly: GCF_000280675.1. Taxonomy (NCBI): domain Eukaryota; kingdom Fungi; phylum Ascomycota; class Sordariomycetes; order Hypocreales; family Cordycipitaceae; genus Beauveria; species Beauveria bassiana. Next base: position 17,004 of record NW_007930908.1, read on the forward strand.
GAAGCGGCTCGCGAGGCAGAGAATCAGCTTCAACTCTTTGGGTTGATCTTTGCGCAGCTCGCGCGGCAGGACAACGAACTGCAGAACCAACCAGCGACTGGGAATAATACAACGAGCAGAGAACGGGAAAGATTGAGAATAGAAGCAACAGAGGTTCTGCGGACTGTTTTGTGACCTGCCATGCTTGTGGCTTGGCACGCTTCACTGCTTCATTTGCAATCTAACCAAATACCCGCGGTGGAGATACATAGAGCTTCCAAACTTGAAGCCGGGATGGTATAATAACTCCGTCCTCTAAAGACTCTGCGTCTACGATGCACATATTCTATTATCTTTTGCGGCGTCTGCGTCTTCTTGCGTAAGCCATTCCAAGTTGCATCCTAGTTCTGATCCTACGCCCCCATCCTTGCCCACCGTGTGTTCAAGCTGAATGAAGAGCGGCCCTGCCTGGACAGGTGCAATAGTAGACGCGCCGAGAGCAAGCTTGGCCATACTTCCCTGACGCACTGTGAGTTGACCTAATTTACCGCGCGACATCGATGGCGTCCCACCGGCCCGGGCTCAAGCTCTAACCCAATCACTGCTTGTGGGGTCGACGGTTCTCGGCTCGTACCAACGCTGGACTCCAGCCTCGGTGACTCTCCCATCATGCCCCATGGCCCGGGAAGCATGCCCAATGTAGTTGCGGAAACATCCATCGCCCACAGTGTACTTTCACTCAGCTGCGGAAAGCGAGTGCCTCGACAGCAGTGTAACTGCACCATTGCGGGTATAAGCCTTCAGACTTTGCACGAACAGGCGCTTCAATCCGCACCGTGAAGGGAACACAGGTAACTTCCGGGTAGGGTACCGTGGCATCGCTTCGTGTACACCTTCGCAGCTTGACACAAGAGAATATTGCAGAGGAAGCACGCCATTTTGGCTCGATGCTACGACTCTCGGGGCCGGCATAGGCCGATGTCCTTCGAGTTAATATATGAGCTGGACCTTCGCGTGTATTTTACCCTCACGCAAAGCCTTGGAGCACTGATAAGGGGATAATTCCTCGGCTCTCTGTCCTTCTCAGCTGAACTGATGTCCGCGTGCAATCTGCAATCTCGCCTCAGTAACAAATAAATTCGGTTCGTGCTCCATAGGCATGAAACGCAACTCCGTTGCCAAGCTGACGTGAACGAGTTGTATAACTCGAACGACGGTAAGTTTACTACCAAGTAAGGCGGATGTTTCCTCTCGTACTTGCTTTAGTGCCTGCTAGGTTTTCTTTCGCTTTTGTGGCGCATAATTTATCAGCTCGCAGATCACTGCCGAAAGTGCCCAGAATGGTCGAGCTCCTCATTGATACTATCGGGCCTAGCTAGGGCTATCTTCATTTGAGACTTGAATAGCATCTGAATCCTCCGCCAGATCGAGCCCGCCACCGCCGATTCCTTATTGCTACATTGCGAAGTTGAGGGTCGCTTTGTAGGATTTTCTAAGCTGTTGAAGCCTTGAAACTGCGCACCATAGAAGTTTAACTTGCGATCAACCCAGAAGAAGCTACTGAGACCATCCTGTCCTTTCAGAAGCAAGCGGCTGAGTATAGCGGCGCATCTGATGAGCTGGCCTTTGCGATCGTAGATATTTTGGCCTTATTTCCCGCTGAAACCGCTTAAAACGCCGCCAGATAAAAAAACGCCCGAGTTTCGTCGATTATTCTGTGGCACTGAGTCGGCCCGCCTAGTCCGTCTGGCTGCCCTACGCGATTTTTTCTCTTCGGCATCTTGACTTTGAGCTTGTGTGAGGACGTATCCGCAGTGCAACTGGACTAAAGCAGTCGCGTCAGAGCTATCAGGAACTTGTGGTTCAGCAGCGAAAATTGTCGGCCACACAACTTTAGCGACCTCACTACCGAGGAGTTGGCGTGGCTCGTGGTTTGGCGCACCGTTCTGTGAGTTGTCTGTTTTTGGCATTTTCTTTCTGTTTGATGTATTGACCGTCGGTGCGGCGGGCCAGCATAGTAATGGTAGCGGTTGCCAGTCCTCTGGTAGCTCATACTCGAACTCTGGCCAGATCCTGTGCTACACCTGCCAAGCTAGCGCCCAACACTTCAGTGCCTTATTACAGATGTTCTCTAATCCGGATCTCAGTGCTCGCTCGTCTCGAGCCCATCGACCTATAGCCGTCATGACCTCGTTGATCGCCAATTCAGCTCCGCGGTTCTGGCCTTGTGTCTGTGCCGCTGGTAGCACTTTTGCCAGAGCTGCGCGTACGTAGGCGTGATGTAGGCGGTCAGTAGTCGCAAGGAGGTGCAGCTTTTCATCCAGTTCGTGGCTCTGCGTCAAGAAAGAGTCACGAAACAGGTGCCTATCAAGCGCCTTCCCACACGCTGCAAGTCCGGCCACAACTCTCATTTGCTTCGCTGCCGGCGAATTTGATGCTGGAAGTGGGAGTGCGTGGGATTGGAAGCTACTTCCTGCCATGTTCTTATCACTAACATCGTGATAGAGAGCGGACTGACACAGATCCATTGCGCTCTGGAATAGATCTGCAAAGCCATCATGACTGTGCAACCGCTTCTGTTAGCTGACGGCATCGGTTGCTTGGGGAGAGTACATACATTGTGACTCTGCCAGTCTCATCTAAGGCCCGCAGCGGAACCAGGAAAGATCGAACAGTGGTAAGAGATTCTTGAACATTGTTCAACTCCTCGAGGTTTGCATCATGCTGCTGTTTCAATACTTGCAACTCATCTTTAAGTGCGTTGTTCTTGTTGCCCATGCCTTCCATGCGCACTTGCATTGCTTCCTTCTCGCCGCGGAGTTTTGTAGCAGTACCCTCCGCATGTTTTTTGGCCTCAATGAGAGCCTTGATTTTTTGCTCGTTGTCTTATATCTGACGCCGTAGGCTATCTGCCTTTTCTCGCTCAGTGTCAAGTTTTGCGCCGGCATCTTTTTGGTCGCTTAAACTTTGCTTCAAGCGTGCCCTTTCTGCCTGGACACCTTCCTGAAGACAGGAGCGCTCAGTATCCCAGTCGATCTGCTGCTGGGCCAGAGCGCGGAGGTTGGTGTTATACGCTGTGCGAAGATCACTGAGTTCTGCTTTCAGAGTCTCATGACCCTGTATCATAGCCTTGAGACTTTTTCCATTTCCCCCCTCACAGAATGGGCGCATAAGTTATATCAACTCTGTAACTAATTCTTCGCCAGTGGGAGAGGCTGGAATCGGTTTCCCCTTTCCGGGGTCCTGTTTCGATTGCGTTGGCATTACAATGGGAACCTTTTTCTGTAAAAGCGTAACAGAGAAGAAGCCTTCTATGTCGTTTCCTTTCATGCACTATCAGCTCTCGCTTTATATACATCACGCCTCTGGCCATCTACAGGGGGGTGAGCTCGACGCCTTTTGCGAGGTTATGCATGACTTACTTCTCGCGTAAGGCAAATCAATCATTTTCACAGCCTCGCCTGAACCAGTTTATGTTGATGATCACTTCGCTGCTGCGGCTCGCGTTGAGTCTGCGAGCAGGCAACACCTGCCGCCTGTACGGCATCGTGTCAACCTTTCCGGTTGGATCACTACTGTGGATTTGTATGCAGGCGCATGCGGAGACAGCGCATCTTGAGACCGGTTTTGGAGAGTGTGGTCACGTTGGGTGAGCGTTGAAGGTGACATTACCTCCTAGATCCTGTAAGGCTACGATGTACGAGGAGCTGTGCTGGCAACACCGCTTCATTCACCGACCTTCTAGGCGAAGGTCAGTGACCTTCTTTGCATGCGTATGAAGCCCTTTCTCGCCCGAGCTTTGTCCATTCCAAGTCGTTAGTCTTTCCTACGAGAAAGCATCACAGTGGTTGACAGAATACGCACCCTGTCGTCCTCAAGCGGAGTAGCGAGGCCGCTGATCGCCGGTCCGGTTTGCCGTCACATGGAACCGATCCTGCCTGCTGTTGCTGTGGCGGGACCGCTCCGTGAAAATGCGCCTTCTGCACACAGCGACTGGATGAAATTTGTATGGCGTGCCTATCATGCCTTGGCCTTCCGATGGCTGATATTTCGTCGCTCCTACCAGTCAACAGTCACGTCGTAAAGGTCCTGCAGCACACGTTGACTCGTCATCACTTCACGACATGCGCCACTAGTGGTAGGCCTCGCTCACACAGCTGCGTCGATTTCAGAAAGGTTCTACCATATCGTTTTATTTGTGGATTGTTTCCACACAGGACACTGCTGCATTGGTACTTATTGCCTGAGGCTTTAACACCGTTGACCTAACCAGTTAGCTCCCCCGTGTTCGCCTTGTTGCCAGCGCATCCCCCACCCTTTTGGCAGTTCCGCCGGCTGCGCCTTAGACATGCGTATGCATCTCAATCCGTGCCCGGCTATTGCTGGAAAGGACGCGCCTTTGGCCACAATTTGATTATGGCCGATACTGGCCACCGAGAGGTCCCCTGTTACGCAGGCAGGGCAGTTCTTATCCATAGAGTACGGCGTCTTAGAAAATTGCTCGCTGACGTCCCTTTCTGGGCGTTAAAGGCCGCGAACCTGAGGGAAGGAGATACTTGTCCGTGGCAATACGAAAGTCGCTCTACGCTGGCGGAGAACTTGGCGCCTGCACTTCTCTTGGACGGCTGTGGTGAAAGCCTTGGTGTTGGAAGAACAGCCACACCCATTTGCACAAACGAGATAGACAGCCCAGAAGCCCGGCTCCAGGAGGAATCGTGGTATTGGCTTGAGGAGCATGCGCCCCGCTGTCCAGACCAGATGCATGTCCACCTGCTCCGTGACGAAGACATCACGACCTAGCAAGAGCTGGTGGTGCAGGGCACGTGGCGGCAACGGCAGACCCGCGATCCAGAGCCAGTCCTGAATGTTGGCGAGCCGTTGCAAGTCGAGCTCCCTCTCAACACAGCAGTGACATGCAGACCCGCAGTGCCCAGGTCACCACTCTTTGCGGTAGAACGCGGGCAGAAGCGCCAGGAGCTGGTCGCGACCTTGTCGGGACGCGTTGTTGTGCTCCTTTTTGGACGCGAGGAGACGGACGGAGAATGGATGCGCCTGTTACAAGATGCGCTAGATCAAAATGCCGTGGTGAGATGGAGTGCGTAGGACGCTACGGAGTTCGTTCGGGTTTCCTATCCACCTTAGTCTGCCATCAGCAGGACTGTCCGACCGCCATTGGAGTTTCGCCAGGCGGCAGAAGATGCACATTGAGAGGAGGAGGAGCCACCGTCGTGATGAGGTAGGTACATAGGCACATCAGGAACGGTCGGCACGACTTCAACACCAAACGTGCGCTGTGCAACATAGAAGCTGAACGAACCTGCACTTTGCTGCACTGGGGCGGAGAGACACCCAGGCAGTAAGCGCTGTGGCTTACGGCCACCAAGCATCCTCCCAAACTACGCATCCCTAAGGTCAGGCCAACCATCGCCCATGGCCGCTGCGTCCTTTGGCCCTGTTTTTACACCTTCTCCCAACAGCGTATAGACTTCCTTGCGTCTACGTACACGCCTTTCAACGTATTTTATATTCAAGACAAGTGTTGCTGTTTTGAACACGAAAGCTTCGAAGTTGACCCGTCGCCACCATCTAGCATTACAAGCTTCTGCCGCCCGTGCACCACCCGCAACTAACCTTCCCGCCCCGCAAACACCCCTGGCCGCGATGGACTGGGCGCAACGGTGGTTACTCACCTTCTTAGGGAGCATGGTCGCTGCCGTGTACTGGTTGTTGGCAGCGAGAGCTAGATCTGCTGCGAAATCGCGACGACAGTCCCAGGTAGCGCAGGACCATCGCCCTGATCATTCGGTGCCAGAGAGGACAAAGGTATGTCATCTGGGCAATGGAGGAGCAGCATAGTAATACCGCATAGGATCGGACTCGGAAGCGTCTTACGGTAGTATACCCTGAGCAGACGCGCGACGCAGCCGATGATGCTGAGGTCGAGTAAGTGTTCTGAGTAATTTTGAGGAAACATCAATCTGATCACAGCAGCATCGTTGCCGTACATGGCCTTGGTTCGGACGCGGACTGGTCTTGGATATGCAAGGACGGCGAAAAGCATATCAACTGGCTTCGGGACCCTGACATGCTGCCAGCGCAGGTGCCGAAGGCCAGGATTATAGTGTATCGCTACGAGACGACCTGGCACGTAGACGCACCAAAGACGCGCCTCCAGCTCTGCGGAGAAGAGCTCGTCCACAGCCTACACGCATTCCGCGCCGGTCGCCCGAGCCGGCCGCTTGTCTTCGTCGGCCATAGTCTAGGTGGAAATGTTATTGTGCAGGTTCGCTGATGCCCTCGCCATTTTATATGGGCTTTTGCTGATCTCCGACCCCGAGGCCTTTCTGTACGCCAGCGACGACAGCAGATACGAGTCACTGCTGAAGACGACCGTTGGTCTTGTGTTCCTAGGGACGCCGTTTCGTGGCTCGAAGTGGCAACCTCTCGCCAATGCTCTTGCGCAGCTGATGGGGCCGGCAGGCTCCCATAGTGGCATTACGAGGGAGCTAGGTTTCGACGAGCCGGCGCTCCGAGACAGGGTACATCGCTTCTGCAAGTTGCTCAACAAGCTGTCGACGGCCGTCGCGTGTTTCAGCGAGCTCCACGAAACGGACTATGGGCGGCGGCTGGGGATTGTTGGGGTGGCCAAAGGAATGGTACGTGAATGCTTGAAAGACGCTCGCTGTCTGGAGCTGTACTTACCTCCCTAGGTCGTCGACGAAACATCGGCTTGCATTCCAGGCCTCGACAGGTATGCACTCGACAAAGATCACCTGAAGATCAACAAGTATTACGGCCCAACCGACCCTGCTTTCGAAAGGGTGTCCAATGTGATCTCCAAGATGTGCCGCCGAGCGAATGACGTCGTTCGCCGCCGGTTCGAGAGTGCGTATTCTTGTCACCTAGTCTAGGCGTATGCTAACCAAGTCGGATAGGAAGGGAAATCATTACTGACAATCATGGTAAGCTCAGCCGTCGCCCGACCGGTACAAGAATTGTTCAAGCCCTGCTAACAGTTCGCCAAAGCCGCACTAAAGTACAGCCCACAAGCTGAAGCATGTCTTCATGATCTATTCGTCACCGACCCGCTCGAGGACAAGAAGGCTCTAAAACGCAAGAAGGGTGACCGCGCTGCTGGCACCTGCGAGTGGATACTTGGCACGGACGATCTGACTGCTTGGCTTGGGCCGAGTCACAATGAGAACTCTGAGATTCACGCAACCCAAGTTCTGTGGCTGCACGGCAACCCGGGAACGGGTAAGTCTACGCTGGCGATATATCTCACCGACGTGCTGTCCACTGGCTTCTCTGCCACGGACGGAAACACAATGGCATATTTTTTCTGTGACTCCGCTTTCGATACGCGGAGGACGGCCACGTCTGTCGTCAGAGGCCTTCTTCTACAACTCATCCAGCAGCACCCGTCGCTTCTCAGCTACGTCTTGCCAAAGTATAATGAGCGAAAGGCAAAGCTATTCGAATCCTTCGACGCTCTTTGGACAATTTTTATATCAGCGGCGGCGGACCGCAACACCGGCCGAAAATACTGCATCATTGATGCATTAGACGAGTGCGATGATGAGTCGCAAAGGACGCTGCTCCGACAGTTGCAGGAGACCTTTCATAGTTCCGATGCCCCGCCAAATGTCCGAATTCTGGTCACCAGTCGGCCGTATCCAGAGATCCGCAAACACTTGGATATTTTCACACATAAGGACCTGGCTTCCTTTCCTGACATCAAGCAGGATATTGATCGATGTATCAAGGAAAGGGTGGCACAGCTTAAGTACACGGAGAAAATTAAAGGACGAGTTACTGAAATTCTTAGAGATAAAGCTGAAGGGACATTTCTGTGGGTCGGCATAGCCTGCACCGAGCTCGAAGATACCCCCTCGAAGGACGCGATCTCATGCTTAGAGGCAATGCCTAGTGGCCTTCATGCTCTCTATGAGAAGCTTTTCAGCGCAGCCCTTGAAAAGGAAAGGGAGAAAGGCACGATTCGACTCGTCCTCGGTTTTGTTGCTGTTTCTCAGCGGCCTTTGACCCTGTTGGAGCTCTCTGAGGCCTGTCGATTGCGTCAAGACGAAGATGACATAGAGACCCGTACCCAGTTCATGCGTGAATACATCGAGTCCTGCCGTCTCATGGTCGTTATTCAGGACGAAAAAGTCCTCTTACTGCACCAATCCGTGAAGGATTATTTGGTCAAGCTTGGTGAAAAGGCTCGTTTCAGTGAGTTTCAAGCTCAGGCTGACCTTGCGTATCGCTGTCTCGATCACCTAATCCAGCGGTTTCGTACTACAAAGAACACGTACGATCACTTCTCAGATTACGCAACTCTGGAGTGGCCCAATCATGCACGCATGGCGCAGTCTAAATTCGTCGTCTTAGATTCACATGCAGAGTTCTTCGAGGTTATTTCGGCATGTCGGGAGACTTGGCTGACAGCTTATCGTCATCGCCAACTCGAAAAGTTTGGCTTCAACGAACCTCCACATCAATACTCCATTTTACATGTGGCTGCACAATGGGGTATTCCCGCGATAGTAGAGCATGTCTATTCTTCGAATGGCAACGATGAAGCGGCAGAGCTAACTCATCTTACCGATGCCTCACATCAAATACCACTTGAGTATGCTGTTGCAAGTGGATACCCGGCAGTTGTGCGTATTCTATTGGGACTGGGGTCGTCGATACCTGAAACTGCGATATTGAATGCGGTGGCAAATCGAAAGAGTGGCCAGGAGATGACAGCGCTTCTGCTCGAGCAGCGAGGAGAGGAGATTCGGATCACAGAGGAGGTGGTGAAGGCGGCGGCGGGAAATGGATGGAACGGTAAGGAGATTATGGCGCTCCTTCTCGAGCGGCGAGGAGAAGAGGTCAGGATTACAGAGGAGGTGGT
>NW_007930908.1:25984-27809 GCF_000280675.1 Beauveria bassiana ARSEF 2860
AAGGCTGCGGCGAGAAATTTGCAGCATGGCGAAGTGGTGATGGAGCTCCTTCTTGAGCAGCGAGGGGGAGAGATTCAGATCACAGAGGAGGTAGTAAAGGCTGCGGCGGGAAATGGGCAATGGTAAGGAGGTGATGGCGCTCCTCCTTGAGCGGCGGGGGGAACAGATCATAATCACGGAGGAAGTGGTGAAGGCTGCGGCGGGGAATTGGAGGGATGGCAAGGAAGTGATGGCCATCCTTCTTGAGCAGCGAGGAGACGAGATCACGATCACAGAGGAGGTGGTCAAGGCTGCCGCAGGCAATGAAGGAAATGGCCAACAAATATTGCAACTTCTCTTTGATCGGCGTAGAGAAGAAGCTGCAGCCTCAGTTACGGACATGACGCTGCTCACAGCTGCAACATGTGGCCAGGATGGGGTTCTGGACCTTATATCCCGACAGAATGGTCTTATCCCAGCCAACGACGAACACCGCAGTGTCGCGAAATTCTATAATGCAGCAAAAGCTGGAAACGCACGTTGTGTCGAACAGCTCATACAGGAAGGCGCGAAGCCCAATTTAAGGAATCCCAGGGGGATAACGCCCTTATGGATCGCAGCAGAAGAGGGACACGATGCGGTCGTTCGGATTCTAGCGCAAAGGCCAGACGTGGACGCCAACTCACTATCGATTGGCGGGAGATCACCGCTGTTTTGGCCATCACACTGTGGTTATGAGAAGGTTGTAGCTATTCTACTGGAGGCCAAAGCGGACCCGGGCCTTGTGGACGAAAACGGAGACACAGCAGTCACCGTGGCACGAAAGAATGGACATGAGAACATTGCCAAGGCGCTTGAGAAATTTCAGCATCTTACGCAAGATGAGAACAGTTAGCTCCTGTCGAAGTGCTTCAGGCTCTGTTGTATAGATACTCGAGTCGTGACGCAGTGCGACAAGCAAACTTGCCACTACTTGCCCGTCTGGAGATCCTTTTATCAGGAAAACAATTGACTTATTCGAGAGGAATCAGTATTTACTATCTCAAGCCTAGGATGACCCCACTCGGTGGTGACAAAGAACGAACACTCTATTTACCAGTACAAAATGCTATATTTCATCTACTGCAATCTTTCAAGCCTTACTCGCGAAGCTTTACGCCATGCACGGTTTGAACGTGGTTTTTAAAGTGATCCAAGCTTGTCAGAAAATCACCGAGATGCTGGCATTCGGGGTGGCGGCACACAAACCTCGCATTGCCCTTCTCGTGCCGCAGATGAACGTTCTCGACATGGTCCATCATGTGTGAAACACGCTTGAACTTTCTCATTCGAGCTGCGCGAGTCAGTCGCACATCCCCCACACAGAAGATGCATTGCGTTTTGCCTAGCAGGAGCGGAAAATTTTCGAATGGTTCGGGCTTGAGAACTAGTTTGGACTCAGCCATCTCAGGAGAGGATTCTCTGCTTGCCTCTTGAGAAGGTGTCGCTCGAGGCTGGCGCACTTCTCGGCAAGCGGCGAGACGAACCATAATATCGATAGCTCTGATTTTGCGGGCTGTTATATCTTTGAGACTCATATCCGTACGAAAGTCGCAGAGAATATTCTGCAAGCTTGAGCGCTCTGGAAGCTGATGCTCAACGGCAGGCTCGGTCTTCTCTTCAATAACCATGCCATTCAGTTGTCTCTCCAACTCTTCGTTGTGCATCCGTCGCCGGTACTCTTCCTGGTATACTTTGGTCATATCGCACCTGAAGGCTTTCTCAGAGTTTCGCAAATCACAACGAAGCTGCGAATACTTTGCTTTGACTTTCTTTGGGGCTGACTTGATAAATCCATACTGCTGTC
>NW_007930908.1:27909-29578 GCF_000280675.1 Beauveria bassiana ARSEF 2860
GGGCAGAGAATGGGTAACGGGTTCTCGCGAAATAGAAAAATAGTCCTGTTCAGTTGTTCAGTAACCCAATTTGCAATCATGAATAACGCGTAATACACACGGTTTGGGCTTCTTCTCTGCGCCTTTATGGTGGCGAAAGAACACCTCCATGGCCAGTACATCGCGGCCCCCACCATTCGGGTCCCTGACGACCCAGAGGACGATGTCTTCATAGCATAATGCTTTATGCAGCCGAATCGCCTCTTGATCCTCGTCCTTCTTAGCATTGCCAGCTAGCTGGTCAGGCTTTGGTTCTGTCTGAAGCATGTCGATGTCTTCTTCACCATCATCGCTGTACTCCGTGTCGCTCGTATCGTCCTGGTGGGTGTCGATTTCCCCGTCGTCGCTTTCCTCCCCGCTGTCAAGAGTAAAATCATCGGAATCAGAGTCAGACTCGGACGCAGGGCCTGATCTGCGGGTTGAATTTCGCTGCCGGCTCATTCTGCCGGTGGCGGAGGCCGATTTGCGTTGTTGCCGCCTGCCACCTCGCACTGCGCAATTCTCCGCAGCCTTGCTGCTCGACGTATCTTCCACACCCGAGTCATCCAGCAACGGGTCTCCAGTCCCTCTTCGTTTCGTCCCATCGACAAGCTCCGCGGGCCGGCATGCCGTGTATGCCTGAAAAAGCATAATGGCTGCAACATCCAGGCGGTCATCCTCAGTAGGGAACACACTCCGGTCGCGCGACCAATGATGCGTGAGGCCGAGAAGCAGATCGTCCACGCTCAGGACGGGCTTAGATCCAGGTTCGTCATCTAGGTTGAACTTTGTTTTGAGTTTGTCATTGATATACTAGCGACTATTAGTATGATACGGAGTGAAAGGTCAGGCTCGAGGTCACGAACCTTTCTGATTTCCTCGCAATGGTTTGGGTTGACAATCTTGCCGTCATTACAGCGGCGGTAAAGCATTTTGAAATCGCGCCAGTATTGATTGACGCTCTTCTTCTTCGACCTCTTGCGTCTTGGTTGCAGGTATGATTCGCATATCCAGTGAAGGAAGGTCATGATGAAGCCTTTGTCGCAGTGCTGCGGTTGCAGCGCCTTGCGCCAGTCGCCGTGTTTATTCGCATGGCAAAATCTTACAGGATCAGCGTAGATGCTTTTGGCAGATACAGCACGATGGCTAACGACTCACCTAATGAATCTTTTTTTGATATAGTAAATATTCGACTTGGTCGTGGCTGCATCGAGCGGCTGGATGAACTGGGTGCTGTTCAGCTGCCTCTGCAGGGTATGGTAGTCCTCGGCCACAAGCGCATTCTTCTGTGCTTCCTTGCGCAGCGCAGTGTCTCGGTGACGCCGCCTCGCGGCCCTCTGAAGGGCCTCTGCAATGTCGCGGTGAAGTGCCATGGCTGAAGAGCACAAAGAAAGGAAAGTTGTTGGAGAGCGAAGGGCCAGGCGTCTTCTTTTATGTGAGAGAGGCAGGCAGGGCCAGGCAGGCAGGGTGTGCACGTAACGAAGGATGAAGGGAGTGGTTCTACAACCACCAAAAATGGCAGCTGCCCCACCGGTTTCTCCCACCAAAGGCGGCGACGTTTACCACCCGATTCGGTGGTCAGAACCGGCGCACTTGGCTTTATTCTATTATCTCAGTGTCACGGCCTTCCCCTCCGGGTTTGGTGGCACCC
>NW_007930908.1:29678-35240 GCF_000280675.1 Beauveria bassiana ARSEF 2860
TGCCATGCCCCTACTAGCGCATCGCCGCTTTGCGCGCCCGCTATAAAGGTCCTCCCACCCACCGCCCTTCCCTCCTACCTCAACTTTCGTCTTTTCCTCATCTTCCCACCCCCCTCGCGACCACGCTCACAACGCACGTTGCCCCCCTTCGCCTTGTTGTCGCAAAACGAGACTACAAAGCTCTCTCACGCTGCTTCTGCCCCATTTCCCGACGTACGGTCCCTCCGCTGCATGGGCAACCGCCTGCAGCGGCGCGTTCGCCCGCCCACCCTCTTGTCTGCGATGGCTCGCAGCGCCTTTGAGCCCTCAGTCGACTTCTGAGCCCCTGCTATGTTTATGCCTGGCGCCAGCACGTCCTACAAGTGCAGCAGCAGCAACTTTGCGCTTGTTTGTGCGAGCAGACTACCCCTCGTCTTGCAGCCTCATTTCGACCACGACAGATGCGCTCGCAGACCACCGACTGCTTGACAACAAACATGGAGTCTTTTGCGGTCAGAAGCCTCCAACGCCCCCGGTCTGACGTGTCACATTCGAACCATACGAGAATCCACCGACCTGTGTCAGCATGATGCACCAGACCAGAATAAACTGGTGATTTAGTCAGGACTACGGACGTACTTCCTACTTGGAACATGTGCCCCGGCCGTTTCTGCATAATTGTTTCTCGCTCTCGGCGTTTTCACGACCCTTGGTAGCCGGTTATCCAATCAGACTGCTGCCGCGCAAAGCACGGCCGTCCAGGCGTGCTTCAGCTTGCGTCATTTCCGCTGGGTGTCGCATTGGGCGGTATGAAAATGCTATTGATGACGTGGCATCGCGACCGCGACCGGGCGTCAAATGAGGCAATTTTCGCACTTTGGTCGGGCAATCTCACTGCGCCTCGGCCCGAACTACATGAAATAGCTGGCTGGCACGTGTTAATGTGTCAATTACGGCGATGCTTGAGGACAGGTATTCTTGAGATTTCCTGTTGCCAATGGCGTAATGTCAACAGAAGGGACATGCGAGGTAGATGAAAGTCTCGTGGAGATTGCGTGTGAACCCGGGCAAGGGCCGGCGTCAGGCGGTCGGCTACTAGACCTGACAATTATAAAAGGTGCTTCTTCAGCAAGCACTTTTTGCGCTGGGCCCTGTCTCTCCACGCGTTTCTCCTTGCCTCTGCATCACAGCCGGTACTTTGACAATACGCTCGCCGACCTGGCACCATCTCCCACTTCACTACACCAGAGAATATGGCGGTTCAAGTCAACCTCGATTGCCAAACCTTTTGGACACCGCGACAAGTGCCAAGACCGCGACGCGTGGACGATCAGCTGTCTTCTCATTCCTCTACAGTGGAACGACAGTTGGCGCCTCAGGATGACGGCCCCCTCACTATGGTTGACGTACTGTCCAAAGAATCGTTCAACCCATTGCAGGGGCTGGCGTCTGGCGAAGACAGCGTCATCTATATTTCCGACGCAGCATCAGACACGAGCGATATATCAAATGACGCACCAGCGGATGAAACTCTCCCATCAATCCAAGCCATAATGCAACATCTGAAAGAGACGCAGAACGAAGGCAGCACTGGTACGTCGCGTACGTGCTATTGCATCGAGCACCGCTAATGAGAATGCTAGTTAATGACCGTGATCAAAGGTCAAATCACGGGGATGAGCGCGAGCCAACACACCAAGCAGCTTCTTTCACGCCGCCCAATCATGAACAAACGCACCAGAGCCCCGAGCCGTCCTTCGGTGAGCCGACGGCGGACTGCCCAACTGATGTTTCGTCATTGGCACCTCTAGCACCTCTCATTCGTGCATCCACGCTCGCTTCGTTGCCTGTTCCTTCGCGAACCGATTGTCCGTCACCTGACTCCCAGCCTTGGGACATTGCTTCTACGCAGACAAGCTGTACTTCCGAGTCAGCTGTTGACGAGGCTATGGACGAGACCGACACACAAAAACCTACAGAGACATGCTTACCAGACGTGTCTGGCAATGGTTTAAGCGCACTGGCATCTACATGTGACCAGATTACGTCTGTCAATCTCATGCACCGCACACGCCAGCAACTGCGGAATAAGAGGCGAAGGGAAGCATCGCAAGGCCACGATACCGAGCAGTCTGATGCGGAAGAGCTGCGTGATGCATTAAGCGATATGGACTACTGCCCATTGACAGCTCACGAAATTAAAGAAGACGGTGAGGGCCTGTCCAGTGACGAGGACCTGCCATCCCGCAAGCGCCGCAAACGTCATAGCATATCCAGAAGAAACAGATCTCTGAGCAAAGGGAGCGCTTCTTTTACTTCTGCGGCTAGCGACAAGGTAGCAGGTTCAGCTCCCTCGGTCTTGCCAGAGCGTGCTGATAATGCGACGGATTCTACAGACGCGGCGTTCGATGAATGGGTGTTGCAGGATGTCGTCCTTCAACGAACAATCATGAACAGCAAGGCGTCTTTTCATTTTCAGTTCGACTGGGATTTATGCATGAACCACGGGGAAGAATCAGGCAAAATTTGTAAAATGTCCTCTCAGCAGGGTCGAGGCAGGTCCACGGTTAAGAGCAACGGAAGAAGGAAGTTCACGGCGGATGAAGAGCAATGGCTCGTTACATGGAAGGAAACACAAGGGCTGTGCTGGGCTGACATTCATCAGCGCTTCTGCGACAAGTTTGAGGAACGCTCGAAGGAATCCCTTCAAGTGCGGTACTGTACAAAGCTGAAACGTCGCGATCATAGTTGACCCAACGCGTTCCCCACGTCGCAGTTGAAAGAAACGTGTGCAGATAAACCACGCCGCACCACGGGGAAGCTATAAAACTATACATAGCTACAAGCAGTCCTACTTGTCGTCTCTAACGCACTTCTGCCTGACGCAACACCAACTCGTGCGAGCCATCATGACACCTGGTGCCCATCTGAAAGCACTCAATGCAGAGGTCGAAATCGTCACCTTGGCAAGTGGTGCAATGGTAGTGCGTGCTACCTTCCAACATATATCGAGTGCAGCATTTGCACCAGGCCCAAGATTCACCGATCGGCGTCGCTCTGGGCTCCACGGCCAAGTCCTCGTCGCAGACTTAGAATGCCTTCGCTTTTAGTAAGCTGAACAACGGCCTCGATTACTTTCGCATTTCCACTCTTTGCAGCCCACCACAGTAAAGTTCGACCCAAACCGCCAACAAAACTGCCGTAGTCACACCCCATGGCAAGTAGATATGCAACAACTTTCTCATGGCCGTTTCCTGTAGCAGCAAAGAGCGGGGTTGCACCATAGCGGTCTGTAGTAGTTGCCGCAACGTTACGAGACCATAGGTGTTCAACGACTTCCAAGTGTCCCCTCGTGCATGCATAAGAAAATGGCGATGGTCCTTTATCATCCATGACATCAGCGAGAGATCCCTTCTCTGAAAGTAATTTGACAATGTCAATATGTCCTTTTACAGAGGCTGCGTGTAGCGGTGTCCATCCGTTGTTGTTCGCAATAGTAACATCACCCCCGCTTGCAAGAAGCAGTTTGACCACATCGACATGTCCACCATGAGCAGCCGCGTTTAGCGGCGTCCATCTGTTGCTACTCGCAACAGTGACATCAGCTCCGTTCGCAAGAAGCAGCTTGACCACCTCGGTATGCCCTTTTACAGAGGCTGCGTGTAGCGGCGTCCATCCGTAGCTGTTTGCGAACTCGAACGCGAAACAAGTGAACACTTCCTCTTCCGTTGTCCAAAGTGGGAGGCACATCGAAAGGTGATGGCAGAATGCACCGACACACAGCGAGGCAACATTTCGTTCTACGTCGGCGGGAATCTCCGTCCGATGGAACAAAATGGAAACCCAACATGACAGCAGTCAGGGCTATGATCCGATTTGCGTTGGCCACTGGCCGATTGAGCAACGACTAAGAACAACCCCATTATGTGTAACTCTGTAGCAAAACTACATACAATAATCGTGTCGCTGATAACAGGTGCTGCTTCAGCCGCTGTAGATTGGACGCTGAACACTTGGGGAAACGCCTCCAAGCCAGCCAGTCAATACAAGCACCGCACGAGAATCCGTACTACCAGGGTAGAAACAAGAATGGAAACAGACATGGGAGGATGATTGCTTATGGGCTTGCAGAAGGTAGATTAATTTAAGACGTGTACAAGTAACTTAGACTAGTAAGCCCTATTGGCTGCACAGTCACCGGGCGTAATAAACTTATTGGTATTGGTACCGAAGTGTCCCTCTCTGAATAACGAGGATAACAGTGGGGGCCCTTTTTTGCCGTGTGGTGTGGCGGTGCGCTGTATCCACCAGAGGAACCGCCGTGGTAACCTGCGCTAGCTGCCCCAACGCTGTGACTGCTGGAGGTGAACGCTCAGGTGGAGTGCACGGGTCGAAGTCGATCCTAAAACCACCTTTTGCTTGGCACGAGGAACCGAGGGACTAACGGCCTTCCTTGGCAGGTCTCCCAGTGAAGTCAAGATAAGGCCCGGTTGCTCTTGCTGGACAGAATAGTTCGGGCATCGCAGGCATCGCGACGTCTAGTGGATAGTGGTGGCAATAGCACAATTGTCAGAACACGGACTGTTCCGATTCTGAAGTCTTCGCTACATTTCTCAACTTGCACATATATATTCCACCATATTGTGACAAACCATCCTTCGCATCCGCCCGCTGTAGGAATTGCCGTCCACTTAGTAGAACTAGTTGTTCGATGAGCTCTTCCCGCCATTAGTTGATGGACAGTCTGCTGGCCGCGCTCCGTTAATCCGTTCTATAACCTCGTTCTGTTGAAGATCAATGGATAACTCTGTGATGCTGTCCGGCACATTGACAGAGAACTTGTCTTTTTCAATATACCAACTTAATTGCTCCTTGAAACTCATCTCTAGTAAAGTCGTGTAGAGAGATGCGACAAGAGATCCTTTCAGATGGGTACGAGAGAGATTTTCATGCCTGTGTATTAAGACCTTGGCGGCAGCGCTTCGCACGTACCCGTCCTCGTCCTCAAGCCGAGCCGCCACAACCATGAGCACCTCGTCAGGTAGCGTTACACGCTCGCCTAGGGCCTCGACGGCAGCGCTTCGCACGTACATGTCTTCGTCCTCGAGCCGCGCCGCCATTGCCGTGGCCACCCAGTCAAGTAGCGTTGCACGCTTGCGTAGAGTCTCGACGGCGGCTATCCGCACGTACCTGTCCTCATCCTCAAGCCGAGCCGCCACTGCCGTGAGCATCCCATCAAACAGCGTTGCATGCCCGTCTAGGGCCTCGACGGCAGCCCTTCGCACGATACCGTATTCGTCTTCGAGCCGCACCACCACCGCCGTGAGTATCACATCAGGCAGCATTACGCGCCTGCCTAGAGCCTTGACGGCAGCCCTTCGCACATTACTGTCTTCGTCTTCGAGCCGCGCCGCTACTGCCGTGAGCATCCCATCAGGCAGTATTGCGCGCCCGCCTAGGGTCTCGATGGCGGCCATTCGCACGTTACTGTTCTTGTCGCCGAGCAGTGCCGCCACTGCCGTGAGCATCCCATCAGGCAGCGTTATACGCCCGTTTAGGGCCTCGACGGCAGCCCTTCGCACG
>NW_007930908.1:35340-42060 GCF_000280675.1 Beauveria bassiana ARSEF 2860
CATTGCGCGCCCGCCTAAAGCCTCAATGGCGGCGTTTCGCACGAACTCATCCTGATCCCCGAGCAGCGCTACCACCGCTGTGAGCATCCCGTCAGGCAGCGTTACGCCCCGCCTAGGGCCGTAATAGCGGCGTGTCGCACGTGACTGTCCTCATCCCCGAGCCGCGCCGCCACTGCTCTAGCGATACTGTGCGGAATTGAGGCGCGAGAAGCTAAAGACCGCAGAAGCCTTGCCTGACCATCGCTAGACTCGTGGAGTAGGGCTGACCTCAGGGCTGCCTCGGGAAACTCAGCTTCACTCGCTAGCCACGCGCTTTCGTTGAATTTGCATTCAAACAGCAGCCACCGGGCCAGCCGTTCTTCTAGGGCCTGCCGCGTTGCCAAGTTGCTCGACATTTCGCTCAAGCAATGCATGACCAGTCGCTGATGTGTCGGGCCCAAGATGTCGAGCGGTTCCTCCTCAATTGTATCGATGAAATCTGGTGCCTGAGCACTTCCGTCCAGCAAGCCGGCAACAAAACGCCAAAAGATGTCGTAGCGAGTTGTGTATTTGTGTTTTCGAAGAAACTCTACGGGGTGGCTCGCTTTTGTCCCAGTGTTAGTATTGCTGAGTGTAAGAAACGAGAGTTGTCCCTCCGGATCTTTCCACTGGCGTACAAAATACTGTGCCGCAAAGTACTCTTGAAATGTCAAGTGTATAAAGTGGTAGTTTCTGTCCTTGATGGTTGAAGCTGTGTCTGAGGTTCGTAAGAAAGATAGTCGCGAGAGTGTCTCATCGAGTGGCAAATCTTGCAGTGGGCACAATTTGACCACACCATCTCGATGTTCTGGCGTGAAATCAATTATGTCATGGTGTAACCCGTTAAATGCAAGGCATTCAACTAGCGCAATCTCAGCTGTGATTTTATTCTCAATCTCAGCTGTATGAGCAACTTCAGCATATCCCTCCTTGGCCTTTTCCAATCGTACAATATCCTTCTTCCATAACTTTTGCACGATAGTGTTATACATGCCGGTCATGGTGTTTGGCACAGCTTTCGGATCGAATTCTTCCCAAGTGTAACAAAGCGCGTCCAATTGAATTGGGATGCGCACAAGACCTTGGACGAGCCAATGCTTTTGAAGGAACGACTGGACCTTGTCGACCTTGGTCTGATCAGTCTTGACCATTTTTGGGTTAGTGAACGATCTTTCGATATATTCGTCCACCTGATCAGGCCCGAAACCAATTGTTTCCAACTCGAGGTGCACGTTCTGCCGCACAGGCTTGGCGGATGGTCGGGACGTGATGATGACATTAGGTTGGCTTAAAAGCTCGTCGAGGAAGCGGGGCATACTGCCGTTGCCTGTGAGGTCCTGCGATACTTCGTCCAGGCCGTCAAGGAGAAATAACGTATTGCTGCTCTTGATTCCTAATGCGCGGAACAACGCTCCAGCAAGATTTGGTTCATTCTTAGGCAGCAAGAACTCATGACGGAAGAGATGTTCAAGGGTATACTTGGGTTTAATGCGTCTTTCCGGTAGCTTCAGATTTCGCAGAGGTACCCAGAGCACACGGTCGAATAATTCGTTCCATTTATCCCACGTGCCTTTGTGAAATTCGTAGACAATCTTTTTACACAAAGTAGTCTTGCCAACACCCGCACGCCCTCGAATCAAAATTCGTCGTGGGAGAACCGGTCCGCCGTCGCTTCCCTTGCGTTCGTTGAAAAGTGCCGCCAACTCGACCTGCATAGTCTTGTCGGGTGCCTCAACCCTCTGCCGAGCGAGGACGGAAAATGGGGATGGCGCTGTGCCCCCCTTCTTTGGGTGGCCTGTGTCTTGGCCGGATCGTTCCACGATGGCTAGGTTAATGTAGCACTGATCCATCGGCAGTGACTCGCCAGAGAGCCGTTCGATTCTGAGCCTGTCCGCCGTGTAGTGTTTGTCGCGTATCCATGTGTCGGCTTGCTCGAGCAGCGATGGGGTCTTCAGGCGTCGTATCGCCGCTGTCAGCGCCGCGAACAGCGCGTCAGTTGGTCCGCCGCACTTGTTGAGCCCAGAATGATCCGTTTCGATGCTGTGGCTCTCGCGAGCATCGGCGTGAACCTTGGCAGAATCCCGTGGAACCACCTGTAGAAGGTTAGACGGCTGCTGACAAAGAGATGTACACACTTACAACGCCTAGCGATAGCCCGAGTAAATACGTCTTCTTAGTCTCGTAGAACGATGTGATCCGAACCCTCTGCTGCCATCGTCCGTTTGGAGCTATACGAGAGTCGAATGCATCCGCAAGGTTGCTGAGCTGCGCCCCATGATTCTTCAGAGACAGGAGCAGTGTCGTGTCTGATCCCAGGAAACCGGTCAGAGCAGCCAGCGCAGCGCCAGCAATAGACGCTGATGAGCCTTGGTGCGGCGCTCCGAGGAATATGATACCCGCGGTATCATCAATGATGTCTTGGGAGTCACTCGTGCACAGAGCCTTGTAGAGGTCAGAAGACACGAGGTTCAACCGTTCAGGGGCACAACCATACCTGCTTGATAATGATACCACCTAGGCTGTGGCCAATGAAGATGATAGGGAGGTGCTAGTAAGAAACGTTAGGCATGTCCGGCCAGGGGCGTCGCGATCCTTACCGGGGATGATCGCTTGTCTCTGATCTCCTTTAGCAGGCATTTGCCAATCTCCTCGGTGGTCTTGACAGGGGCGTCAATCAGCCAGTTGGATTCATGGGCAAAATTCCAGATCCGGGCGTCAGGAAAATCATGCGCGAGGAGGTCTTTCAATAGGTGAATCTTCGAGGACTGTGCGGTTTTACATTCAGCTGCGTCGGGTGCTTGGGTTTTCCGAGCCTCCCATGTGTGATACGGATGTGCACCAAGGCCAGGAACGGCGATGATCCTGCCTCGAAGTTAGTAACGCGTGCCGGTCGAACGAGCAGTTCTAACGGACTCAAATTTGGCATCATCTTTGCCAGAGAGAATTTCCAGCGTCCCGGAGCGATTCTTATCGCGGGGTCGACAGATCTTGCCAGTAACGCGATGGAAGGACGTGGCGAGGAGTAGTGTCACTATGGCCAAGCCAGCGCCCCACCAGGTAGTCATCCATCCCCAACCTGTGGACATTTTGAGAGCCGAGCTCGAAAAAGGCAGACTACGAAGCGACGCAAAGTTACGATGATAGTTCAAGCTTGTAACTGCCTAGGCAAGGTTGGCAGACGAAAAATGTGGCCCAACAATGCATGGCGGACGGGAGGGGGGATGCCTCGGATTTCTGAACTATACGGATGCATGGCTGCCAGTCGTGTAGTACTTGTTCAAGTGGAGGCCAGAATTGATGCTTGTGGTACCGGTGTAACACTACATACCATTAAGACGTGCCACTGAAACAATTTTGTACGCCACGGCGCTTCGGCAGCACTCTGGGAACTGCACGGCTGAAGCCTCCCCGCCATACGCTGGTTGCTGCCATAATACCCTTGTTCTGTGGATGGCAGACAAAGCGCCAAGTGTAGGGAAGGCGGCAGGTCTCAGCCTCACCCACAAGAACAAGGGCAGTAGCAAGGTGCAGTCAGCCTCTTGGCCCATCCAATAAAATCTTGCCACAACGCGAAGCCTACCGCAACGCCCGATGTAACACCAGCCACGTACAATTATGTGTGCTTACCTCCTATCATTAGTTGCGCGTCTGCATCGACAAGGCACATGTGGCTGCCCGAGACGTACGGATGCTCCGTGATCAAGGCGACGCCGCGAGGGGCAGGCATCTTTTACCTCGACATGATGGCCGACTACATGCTCAGGCAAGATGGCGACCGTGAAGAGCTCGGTATTCTGGACCATACTCTCCGTTGCGACGCGTTTGGGCTGACGCATCTGCGAACAGGCACCTCCCTTCTCCATCCGGCTCCTCGAGCAACACGCCGCCGCGTCTGGAGACGAGCGCGACCAGCTCCTGACGCTGTTGCCCGCATCGTACCGCAAAGAGTCCGGTGACTTGGCAGCTGCCGGCCAGCATGTCACGGCCTGCGTCGAGGAAGAGCTTGATCTACGGCGCCTCACCAGCATCCAGGGCTGGCTCTGGGTGGCAGGTATGCCTCTGCCGCCGCGTGCCCTGCACCACCAGCTCCTGCTCGGCCGGGAGATCTTTGTCACAGAGCAGATGGATATGCATCTCGTCTGGACCACTGGCCGGATGTTTTTGAAGCCGGTCCCGCGTTTCCTCCTGGAGCCGGCTTTCTGGGTTCGATATCTCGCCTGCGAGGAGTGTGGATGTTCTCCCGACACGAATACGGCTAACCACGCCATCGCCCGAACAGAATGCAGGCGTCCACGGCTCCGCCAACGTGCGCTCGGCTTCCTCTACTCCTACGCCGCGCTGCTCTCGCACGAGAGCGATTTCCGAATCGCCCAAGAAAAGCACCTGCTGCCGACAGACATAACGTGGTGCGGATGGCGGATACTCGTCGAGCAGCTGGACACCGAACACATCTACCCCCACATTGACCGGCGATTTATCCACGGAGAGCTGCGTCTGAGTCGTCTGAACAAAATATACGCCCTATCACGGACGCCGATGCGCGGATACATGGCTCGCTGGGATCGGTACGGCGCCTTCTTCCACGATCACTTTGCTTGGCTGGCCAGCGCAATAGTGTACATCGCCATTGTCCTGGCTGCCATGCAGGTCGGGCTGGCGACGGAGTCCCTCGGCCACAGTAAGGTGTTTCAATCTGCGTCGTACGGCTTCACGGTGTTTTCCATCCTGGGACCCCTCATTGCCGCCTCAATTATTGTGCTTCAATTCTGTGGCATCTTTCTATGGAACTGGATGAAGGCTTTTCATCAGAAAAGAACACGTTACTCTGAGACGCGCTTCTCATAGGTTTGATTCTGCCGCGCTTTAGTCGATCTTAATGAGGTACTAGGTAAATAGTCGAAAAATATATCCTAGCTTCAACACAACTCACGGGGCCTGGTATGTAATTGCGGACCGGAGCTCAGGGCTCAGCATATCCTCCTTTGCCCAATGACATTCCTCCGCTGGTCGTCCGCGGAAATGCAGAAGATATTCTTTGGTTTGACCTTGTCGTAAATCATACACGTCAACGTCCACTCCAAACCCCCTGTATTTCCCATCAAAGCTTCTGGCCATTTGCCTGTTTCCAAGAGTTCTCCTGTGCGCCCAGTATGTCGTACCATCAGGATGCAAGATCAGATACGTTGCATCCCATTTCTCCAGGATCGACCTCGAACATGGAGGAGGCGATTTCTTGACAGTATCGCTCTTTCGCCCTTTGCTGCGGAGTCTAGTCTGATGTCGTCCGTCGTCCGTTGGGCCGTTCGAGAGCGTCGCGGCCAGGATAGGTTTCTCTGATGATAGTTCACTTTCGTCCCTCCAGACCTCACTATGATCGCCGTTACGGCCATTGCTTACCCATCGGCCGATTGCGTGATATTGGCTCCATAAGTGCTGGATATCACGGAAACTGTCGAATCCGTTTTTGCATCCGCAAGTTTTGCAGTAACGTCGCAGCTGAACTGTTGAATATTTGGCAGCGTTTTCGGGTTTGACGTCGAGAACGAAACTGCCATCGCAATCCACGAACGCTTCATGAGCTTGGTCCTCTCTGAAAGAGTCTGCTTGGAGCACGCGGTAGCAAAAGTAGCAAGCAAAATTTCCAGGGCTTTTTTCGTTGGGGAAGTGCTGCTTGAACTCTTTCTCAGCTCTCATGACGAACTGGAACTGATCTTGTTGATCGGCCAGCTCTGGTCGAGCCATCTGATGAAAGTGGTGGCTGGTCTGCGAAAGAAAAATGAGGGACTGATAATCCAAATGCGAGAAGATCATTCTTTGAATGTCATCGCCCAGTGTTCGAAATGAACCAGTCACATTGATCGGTGTCTTCTGTGCAAGCACTGGCGGCCCCATTCTGCGGTCGCTGCCAGCTCCAGGCTCACAGTGAAGGCTTGCGATATGCAGCTTGCATGTGCCGAATTGCTGACGCTTGCTCATTTTCCGTGCAACTACGCGACGTATGGATGACTGCTGCTGTATAGATCTGCCTTGTTTCGGAAGCTGGTAGAGTACCTTGTCTGAATCAGCATGTTGCTCTTGCACGAGCGGGATCGCCTCACATTTGCTTGCGATCGGATGTATCTGAATCGATTCGTTGCGCGTCATTTTGCCTGCAAAAATCTGTAAGTTTGATTTAGTCTCAAAAGTGCAGTTATATACTCACCCATGAGAGTGCACTTGGCCGGCTCGACTTCGTAGCATCCTTGCAGAACGTTGGTGAAGGGTGGGAGTTCCAGTCTTTCGACCTCGATCACGTCAGGGGGCTTTGGTGTATATATGATCTTGTGCGTCAGGCAGCTATTCCATCACTCTAGACAGCCATCGACCGGTTGGTGGTCAAGGTAACAACCATCGCAGAATCTAGAATGTAGAAATCCTCTCAAGTCTGAACAGCCACAGAAACATAGGCATCTACCGGCGTCAGAAGTCGCATAGAGAACATCATAAGTAAACAGTCCGAATTTAGCTGGTATGAGTGTTTCTAAACAGTACGTATAAGTTTATCTGTATAAGCCATCCATGAAGAGATATCCCCGAGTTGAGGGTGATGTTCAATAAAGGTCTCTATACTCTGTCGCCAAGTATTCCATTTCTTCATCGAAGCCCCTGTTTCAAACTGTTTATGAAGCCAGTAAAATGAATTCAGAACAGACCACTCGCTAT
>NW_007930908.1:42160-52670 GCF_000280675.1 Beauveria bassiana ARSEF 2860
AGATGAGATGCCCAAGTTCCTCCAAGGCTTTTCCATATGAGAGTGACCCAGTACGCTGCAATATGATCGCTTCGAGGCTCAGGAGAGCGATATAGACATTTCTATCTAATTTCTCCAAACCTTGCACATTTCGGACGAGATTTCGAGTATCGTCGACGACTAGGACGGCATTCTGAATATCGTTAAAGACTATTTCGGAAAGCAAGAGACCAAGGTGGCGTATTTTAGACGCCGTAAGATCCAAAAATTTGTCCATTTGGGGGTTTCTGGTCATTGCCTCGGTGCTGGAAGGTAACAGGTTTATGTGTTGCGGAGGAAAAATGCCGATGCGTCTCACATAATCGAGTCCAGCGTCGTATGGCAACATGGATGAGTATAATGAATCATGATACCGAGGGTTCTGATGAGCCATAATCAAAGGTCTAGAATATGCAAGAAATTATAATATAGGGAAACAAAGGTAAAGAGAGAAGAATCACTAAGATGTAGGCAATCTATTCTTCTTATAATTGACCAGAAAGGGAGCTTACCGGTCACTAGCTACCACCGCCGCACGCCTACTCCTCCTCGTCTGTGAGCTTGAATCTGTGCCTGAAAACAATACACCATCAGTGCGGCACGTTCCCTAGCCTGATAGCAGCGAACCCCGCCGAAAGCTCACCATAACGTTCTTCAGAAATAGACAGATCTCGAATGAACACATAGAGCTCCTAACACTTTTCCTCGTCAGACAAATACCAAGTTTTCACCGAGACATCATGGCGTCTAGCTGTTTCGTGAATAGCCCTCTTCAAATGCATCTATGTCGAATTAGTATCAGGGACGAGACTATATCACTGTTACTGACCAGAGCTTCGCGCAATACGACTTTGTCCGCCTTGGGCCACTCCCACCTGTTCCAATCGCGAATGACCCCTACTACCTCTTGGCTCAGACACACGGAGTCTGCACGTATTGTAGCATTTCCTAGGGGGATCCGTTGAATTTCCCAGAGGCGATTATTTTTGCCCATATGCCGGCTCCACAGATGTTGCGCATCACGGAAACCTTGGTTGAACCTTCCTACGATTAGTTATGCGACCGAATACAATTGGAACGGAGACAAACCCCATGGCGTGGTCACGCAAATCGTCTCCGAAATCGTCCGTATAAGCCATCTGCCACAGTCATTGAATGGGTGGTCTAGCTTGCCTGCAGAAAAGCTGGTAAAGAGAAGAAGTAGGCCGCCTTTACCTGACTTTAAGTCCGGGCAAGACCTGTAGTTATCTGGGCCCTAGTATATCCGGATACCTTCCCGCGCGGCCGCGCCCAGTCACATCAGAGCCATAATAATACGAAGAGCAATGAACAGCTGTAACTCTCAGCCTCTAACCCCTTCTCTATTTATTTTTCATAAGTGGAACTAGAATCATAACTACAACTATTCTTCATCACAATTCAAAGCGAACTAAATTCTCGAATTCCTTCCAAAATTGAATGATTATAAACTCATGTAGGTCCTCTGTCTACTTAGGACTAATGACTAGCACGTTCCGTATCCTTATTTTCTATACAACTTATCACACACAATAGCTTTTGCAGAATCATGGCTAGTCTGGCCATCAAATCTTGTATACCAATAGTCATCCCAGTCAATGCATGTGCTTCCTTCTTTGGTACACATGTTTCTCATGTCCTTGACGTTAATCGCCTCCCCCAACAGAACCGACATGAACTTCGCAGCCTGCCCTCTCCATATAGGCCAGGACCTCATTGATTTGTCTAACGCGCGGGTCAAGGAGTTGATCGTCGCACGCGATACATCGTTGGTCTGCAGATTCAGAAACTCATGTATGGAGTGTTGAGTCAGCTCATCCTTGCTCAAAGCGAAGGAGGCAACCACATACAACACTAGCCGGCTCGGCGTTTGGCAATCTCGAATGCTGTTCCGGAGACGATTGCGTACGGAGTGCAAATAGTCCCCAGGAAGCCCTAGTCGAGTACTTTGGAGGCGTCGAAAGATGATGAAGAGGGCCTCATGACCGTCGTCCCAAGTGCAACTGAACTCGCGCGCAACGCTAGCGGTAAACGCCGTGAACTTCTGAGCATCCCCATAGGAAAGGCCACATTGCGCTTCCCATGGCAGACTCTCGAGTGTGCGAATAGGTAAATACTCTGGTCGCAGAAATTGTTGTAGATTGTCCATGCTTGGTTCCCTCTGCAGCAACTTGCATTGTCTGATGATTCCTGCAAGCTTGGCGATCTCCACATAGGTTACCTCAGACCCGATACCGACCATAGACAGGTATGTCTTCCGGTTTTGCTGAAATGTCCGAGTGAAATCGAAAATCTCTTGTTGATGGTAACTCTTCATAGCACGAGACTGCTCCAAGACACATCGAATTAATGCAACTTGGTGCTTCCATGTGTCGTCGTCAGAGCCAGTCTGCAAGTCTCGCATTTTCTGCCTCACTAGGCCGATTACATCGTCTTCGTCGTAACCACATAGATCCTCCAAGCTTTGCGCGTCGTTGGTACTTGTGAAACAGATCAGCACGAGTGCTTGGCTAAACTTTTTGCGACTAGGCCCTGTCAACTGTTTGATGTTAGTGTAATTTTGAGTGTGCGATGAAACGTTGGTACCTCTAAATCGACTAGAACGCGTTGAATGTGTTCACTTGCGGGAAGTTCTCGTACGGACAGGTTGAGCATTCTGATAGCTTTAGTTATGCAAGTTGATGCGAACGTGAGCTGTGTCTGGGGGCAGGCACTTGCTTATGTAGAAAGTAAAGCAAAACACGCCGTTTGATCTGAACCGAATGTCCGCACAACGTTGTGTGAATGGCTCCCTAGGCTAAAGAACATTGGTCGTGTTGTGTTGATGCCGGGAGGATCTTGCCGCTTCGTGTGCCTTCCTAATGTGGCTGTTTGGTGTTAGATTCGTAACATCCATGTCGCAAAAGAGAAAGTACCTTTTCGCTGTGCTGGCAAAGAAGTAATGCTTCCAACAGACGCGCAACGGGCAATCAGTGCACCCGGCTATAGAAAGCACATTTACCTCTATGATTTCCGCATCCAAGACACATTCTGTGCAGGGAGCGCCGGTGTACTTCTTCCTTATATGGTGACTCATGTGTACAAGAGATTGGAATGTGAAATAATTATGATTGAAACAAAATTTTCCAGTTTAGAATGCATAGTAGTATTTATACCGTTTCAGATGGAGTCGAAATATCTCGGCTCGCATCCCTCGTGAACAGCGGGTGACCATTGTGTGTAAACTTGGCGCTCTTCCTCACACCCTTGGTCTTGATGACAAAACGGCGTCGGTCACACAGACCCCGAAATACCACCGAAGCGTGCGGGAATGCTTGAAACCTTGGTGCTACTTCAGTTCTGAACTGCTTGCAAATTCTAACCGCAATTCGGCAAACAGGCGAAGGTATAATTATCCTCGGTGAATGCGCATAGGCGACCCTGGATGTTTTTGTAGTAAATGTAAAGGTCGACTTCCATGTTCATGACTTCGCAGCAACGACATTCTGCAGAGTTGAGTCTTTGACACACACAATCGATACAGTGATCTTAGATATAATTCAAGGGATGGGTAGTCCGCTAAATGGTCATCCATTTTCTAGTTGTGTTGGGGCGCGTAGAAGCAGAAGAAAAGTGGCCCAACAATTCTTTCAGATTTCAAAGAAGACAAAGTATTTGAGTCTGTCTAGTAGAATACTAGTGCTTCGCCAAGTGTGTTGCATTCATTTTGGCCCTCGGACTGCGGCTTTCTTATCTTTGACAAATCCATGTACGAAGTGGTCCTCATAGCACTCCGACATACACAAGCCTCAGCCGCGCACCTAGGGCGGCTTCCCTAATTGCTCAATTGGAAGTCAATACACAACGATACGGCTCACCTGAGTGATATCTACATCTACGGCACATTCTGTAAGGAGCATCTGCATATTCTTTTCGTTCGTAGCTGTATTTTCGATATAGTACAGTTATACAATGATACCGGCCTGATCCCGGTGACATAGGCTCTGCTGCGACTGGCCATCCATCCAGCTAACAGACCTCCGCCTGTTTGACGTAGCTTCGGCACGCTTCTTGTCTGACCTGCTCTTGATCAATCGCATCTCTGTATGTGCAGCTGACTGAACAATTTCAAACAGTGAGAATGCGCATTGCACGCCAAAATGGTATCTGAGTGGCCCTTTCGCAAATGAGTAAAAGCCCATACAAAGTCTCGTTGTGGTTATCAAGACGCGCAACAATAAACGAATGAAATCAGACCGTAGGGGGGGCGGGAGTGATGGATTACTCTGCCGTTTGACTATGTGATAAAGTAGAATAGCCGCAAACGATCCGTTAATCATGGCTGGAAAGGCCCATACCGCCCCAGAACGCCACTTCCAGATGCCAAAGGCAATCCACAGTGCTGAGGGAAATGTAATGCATAGACCGGCGAGCTGTCTCCCGGGAATTCGATCCGAAACAGCGTAAAGAATAGTCATCTGCATTTGTAAGCTTGGATAACGATGCGTAGGAATGATTCATACCTCAGAACCGGCGAAGCATATGGCAATGGTGGCTTGCCACATTATCCCAGGAACGGCATCTGGTAAGCCACGCTTGTGCGCAATGCCAATCCATAATGAACAGGCTATATTACCAAAGAGGAAGAGAAGAGCCAGCACGACTGCCGATACGTAGTGCTTGTCGTGGTACCAGCTCTGGGTAGCGCCCAGGCGAAGCTTGAAACGACGCCAGTTCTGAAGCGTGTTGGCAATGTAGAACAACGAGCCGAGTCCGCAAAAAACGGCATCAGTGATGAGTTCTTCTCTGCTCATGAAGCGCTGCATCATGAGTGGCGGTGAAGCCTCCTCGAAAAATCAATCACGAACCATGG
Source organism: Beauveria bassiana ARSEF 2860 (assembly GCF_000280675.1). NCBI lineage: Eukaryota > Fungi > Ascomycota > Sordariomycetes > Hypocreales > Cordycipitaceae > Beauveria > Beauveria bassiana. The sequence goes on from NW_007930908.1 coordinate 47,049, forward strand.
TCTACCTTTATGACTAGAACACGTTCGCGGCTGTCCGATATGCTATATGATATCTCGCACCTTGAATCGGTCCGACGAACTGACCAAGACAGGTAGGCGCCTTGTTTCAATCTCTCCTTGGGACGAGACACCCCATATACGAGACACCCATGTACGGCGACCGAAGCCTGCTGCCAGTATGATAGTACCCTGTATATTGATACTTTAATTAGAGTGGAAACTCTTCGATGATTTCCTTCCTCCTTGCAGGTGATTGTCGCTTTTGAAAGCTCATCGAAGCGTGGATATGACTGGGCGTCGGCGGATCATTTCCTAATCGACCAAATATTTGGCCACCCAAATATTTGGTCGATTAGGAAATGATCCGCCGACGCCGTGCCCCGGTCTTTGCCTGTTCAGGTAAAGTGAAGCACTTGAGCCTTTCGGACTAGCTCGCCTTGTCTGTCTCATCACTCGTCTCCTCTTCTGCCTCCTTGAAGCAGTGGTCTGGCCAACCTTTCTCCTTGCACACTAACTTTCTGCACTATGGCCACAGATCTCGCCAACTCACCTGTTCTCAACGACTTTTCGAGCTTTTTCAAAGTTTGGCCGCTTTTTCGAGCTCGCACTAAAGAAGCCTTGCTTGACAAGCTTCGCCCACATCTGGTTGATTGTGTACATCTCATTCGACGCCTGGAACCACAGCTGTTCCATACTATAACCACAGAACAGCAAGCGAACGCAACGCCTTCTAGCCATCCATCGCCTCTATCATCTACAGTCTCCCGTACATCCACATATACTGAAGCACCACCGACCATCTCACAGCCTCCTTCACCGACTATAGAACTGAGGCCACGAACGTCTTCTGCAGCACAGTCGTTATCAGTTGCACAGAAACCGCGCCCGCCGACTACATCAAAATACTTGCCCGGGTTGCCGGAAGATATACGAAAAACAATATGTCGTACAACGGCCAAAGAATTCTTCAGGACAGCTCGCGATCCGAAAGACTGCACAGACTATTTTCTGGCTCTGGTCCAAGTCGAGAAAAATACATGGCTAAATGCCATCCAGCAACGCTTCCTCAGCCTTGGAATATTTCACTTGCGAGAGCGCATATTACATCAGGGAACCAGAGGTTATAATGGGAGCGAAGACCGATGGCATTGCACTGAAAAGGCAGCGAAGGACGCCATTGTTCATGCGGCAGCAGTCAACAATCCCGACATCACCGAAGAAAAAATAAGAAAGGTCATCAGCCGGAATATCAGTCGAGGCAAAAGATACATGGGCATTGCGCAAGAATTCTCGATCAGCGCCGTTGTTAGTCTTTGTCCAAACTACACTGACTTGTGAGAGGATTGGACCATTTGCACTGCAGCCATCAGCTAACCGTCTAGTTACGAGGCGCGACTACCGACTGAACAAAACAAAAATCGAAGGGTTTTTATATCCGAACTGAGGGCAGGAGGTGCCAAAACAACCGCTGAGTTTGATGAACTAGCCGGTTCGTCGAATCTGCTCGAGACGGCAGCCCGACGATATCTGCAATGGATCTATGCCGACTGTGAGGATTGGTTTAGCAGGCACAGCGAGATTTGGCTTCCGAACGAGAATGTCACGCTACAGAATAACACTCTCCGCGTGCCTCAGCCCCCAAACACGACTGAAACATCAGCTCCCTTCCTTAATATGCTTGCTGAGACTGCTTTATCTAGCACAAATCCGCCGCGCACCATGGCGAGAGAGAGTCTACAATTAAATGGGAGCGTTGCGACAAATTCAGCTATTTTAGAGGCGCCAAGAGACGAACTCGTACGCGATCATGCTGTGCAGCATGAGGATCTGATTCGGCAAGCAAATTATAGCATATCTTCAACTGCTGCCCAAAGTCAAGCCGATCAGAATCCTGATTCGTCCTTCGATCTTCAATCCCTATTTGGAGAAGCTGAGCCTGCCGTGCAAAGTGCTGCAGTCTCCTCTGAGTCAGAAATGCACCATTTTTCTGAGATGGTCGAGGAAGCTGAGCCAATCGTGAATAGCAGGCGCGTAAGGTCTACGCCCAACCATACAAGTTGCGGACAGAAAAGATTAGGTGATAGCGAAGTCTGTCTATCCTCAAAGAGGCAGAAGAATGACGAGAGAACTGGGGATCACGCTGGAACATTCAATGTACAAGCCAGTTGGTTTACCGGCCTCTTGGATGGTAGCATTCCTAACAGCGCATCTGAAGAGAGCCTTGGCGATATTGTCTTCAACGTACAACCTGGCTGGTTTGCGGGTTTCTCCGATGGCACTTTCCCTGACAGAGAGGCGGGAGACGGTTTTAGAGACACCGTTGGCAACAACATAAACGTGCAGCCTGGCTGGTTTGCGGGCTTCCCAGGCACTTCCAATGGTATGGACGCTGGAGACAGCTTTGACAACACCAGCGTCAACGTACATCCTGGCTGGTTTGCGGGCTTTCCAGGCAGTCTTTTCGATAGCGTCCAATCCGCTGCGATTTCTTCAGAAATGGAGACTGGAGACGGCGTTGACCCTACTAGCATCGCCTCTATTGGGCACTTGTCAAGCAACACTGGTCTCGACGTGCGTCCCGATTTCAATCCCATTATTGATGTCGGTGGATCTCCCATCCAGGCAGATGCGAGCAGTGCAGCAGCCTCGGTCTTGTGTTTCTCGTCGGTCGCAAGTTCATCCGGCCCTCAAGATATACTTCACCATACGCAAAATAACGGTTCGCGCCAGATGTGCTCGTTTGGATAAGTCTGGTCAATTTCCCAGGTCTAAGTCGATTTGACTATCCATAGCAAGTATAATGTACATTCATTGTCCACTTGTATGGTGATCTGCCCTAAGATATGTCCCATTTCTTGCAGTGGGAGTGCAACACTTCTGCCATCATGGTGTATGCTATACCCTTGTCCCTCGATCAGTATTAAGTCGCCCGCATCGAAGTTGTATTTGTAGTCTTTAGCATCCCCAGAAATTCGCATCATGATGACTTTCCTATTCGGACTCTACTTCTTCTCAGTACTCAGGGCATCGTCATATAGATATTCTCGACATACCAACTGGAATATAGGCTTGATGATAGGGACAAGGCGCTCGTTTATGGCTGGCGGATGATACTCATACATTTGGCCATTGATAGAAACCCACTGATCTGGATTTTGCTTGACATGGTCCAACAGCTGTGTCAACTGCAGCCGGACCTGCAGGTCGAGCGGAGTTGTCTGGAGCGTCGAGGTCATGAGATTTATCCCGCAGAAGCCAGGGAGCCTTGTTCGCCGTCAAGGGACTTTGCGTTCTTTATAAAAAATCTTTTTGCTTTTTGGATGAGGGTAAGTATTGTCAGGCACGTCGCCGCGGGGCAGAACGAGTGAGGGGCATATTGACATTGGGCCTCGAGAGTGCTGGGTTGGCACGTGATCTTTCACGTGACTATTGCGTCATTGGCAGAAACGGCCCAGGTTCATAGATATCATAACCGTGTGACGCAATTTTGAAAATTGAATAGCGGGTTCTATCATTTAATGAACCTTTGTACTAGCTAGCTACGCAGCGCAATTCATCGTGTTGATGGAGAGCGAGCTTGGAACCAACGCTTACTTAGCCAGAGGCAGTAGCATGGGTAGCTAACAACGTTAACTATGTTCTTTTTGCATCACGAATAACTCCCCCTGGCTGGCCTTACAGGAGACTCGTCAATGCATGCAACACAGCAAGTCCTAGACAGTTGGCTGATAAGCTTGCGGAACGAGACCGACTTGCACTGGTCTATAGGGTGCTGCCGGGCTCCTACCGCTGCGATGCCAAACTGCCACAAATCATAGAGCAAGTGACCAGGCTTCGGATTAAGCAGCAAGAATTCGATCAAAGGCATAAAAGTGGTGGCAAATGACAAGATAATTGACCGGCTATTTGCGTTTACATTTTCGTGGCTACAGCCATGGGCACAATGGCTTTCCCCCAAATCTCCACACATTTCGCTAATCTGAGCCTCCGCACACCACCTGGCAGCCGCGCATCATTATTGCGACCGAGAAAAACAAGGTGGTGAGCCAAGGAACAACGAAGAAATCAACTTCGTGCGCTGATCGCCTAAATAAGGGCTCCGGCAGAACACCACCGCTGGCACTTAGTGCAGCAGGGGTCCATCATTGTGCTGCTACGCATCAATCGACATTATAGAAACAAGTGTACGGAGAATCACCTATGACGATAGATTAGAACGAGTACAACTATCAACCAGTCATGAGCAAACAAGAAACTGGCAGACGAGGGTGGTGTGTAACTCCCTTTCCCTTCGATTCGAGGTAAAAGATCAGAGGTTGTTTACATGCTCTTGGCCCAGTGCTTCTTATTAGCACTGGTACTGATCAGGATGGGTCTCCCAGTGGATGCTGGAATGCCAGGTCGACTACTTAGGTTTGGATCGGCGGCTCCAGAAAAAGAAGCGTAATATGAAGCAAAGTAAAGATAGCACGGAGGTTACAACACTTTCAAAAGATCAGCGGTCTGCTGCGGGCGGAGGCACGAATGGCCCAACAACGGTTGCAAAGGCAGCATTGGCAGAGAACAAGGTACAAGTAGACACGGCCGGCGCAACTGTGTCCGCTGTGGGGGTTGTTGCCCATTGTGGGCCACCTGTCTACAGTGCTGCGCTGTCAAAGGTTTTTTAGTAATTTCGTCGCCAAACACATAGCAAACAGAACGATTTCTTTTCAGAGCACTGACAGTATCTCCCATCTAGAGTGCCTGACGCATCGTTAGGCATCAAGATATCCATTTTCCACTCGCTGCAGAGAAGCTTTTGGCACCACAGTTGTGGGAGGCATGTGCCGCAACAAGCCGTCACAGCAAAGCAGATGGGCTCAGTGACATCCTGAAACAAGCGGTATGGCAGATACGTGTCAATAAAACAGGCTGCACAACTAAGACAACAACAGAGCGTTAAGGCGTATTGGCTAGTAGTCGCATTCGCCTATTAACTAGCGGTTGGCCTCGCTTTTTAAAAGGGGAAATGGATGTCACCGTTACAGTAGGGGAGAAAGTTGGCCTCAGGCTACAACAGCAGTGGACACGCCTTGGGCAACTACCTACCGTTTGTAGTGGGGAACTCCAAATCGCTTCTACAATTAGCCTGCAACCTTGCCTAATCAACATTATCCATCAATCGCTTCAGATGTCTGAAAGAATTCGGGAGCTCGAAAAGCAGCTGCAGCACGAGCGACGCGAAAAGGAAGAAGCAAAGGCACGGGAGGAGAACGAGCGACGCGAAAAGGAGAAAGAGAAACTCAAAAACCAAAAGACGACTTTAACAGAGTACTTGCATAATTGTCACTTCGACATTTACCAAAAACTCAGGCTCGCTGGCGCTTCGGAGAGCTCTACTGGCCTCGCAACCTCGGTCGACGGCAAATACTATCCCAAGTGGCTTCGCCCTTGGACAGACTTTAGTGCCTATCATCGACAGGAACACTTCAACGATATTATCCGCGTCTGCGGTGAGGGTCGAGTTTTCCATCAGAAGAGCACAACAGTTGACATCGGGATGAGCTTCGATCGTAAAGAAGCCGGTTACGAAAATGCGATCGACCACTTCGAGAAAACAGCAGTCGAGGACCCTACCTGGAG
>NW_007930908.1:52770-54940 GCF_000280675.1 Beauveria bassiana ARSEF 2860
GCTGTGTTATAAACAGGCCCTGCCCCCAAGCGTCACGTGAGATCTTTCTGCATCTCACGGGGCGGCGTGGTGAGAGTCCCCCGGCCAGTGATTGGCTCTCGAGTCGTACGGGTAACCTGACCCGATTCCCTCAGGTACTTGTACAGCGTACCCACCAACGATGCAACTAACGGTTTGGGACAGAATCCAGTTCCTAGGGTTTGTTCCAATTTTTAATACCACGCAGTCCAAAAAGACTATTCCGCAAGCATGGCCATCCCCGACGGGGCAGACCAGTCAAGTGTAACGCCTCGTCTATACGAGCGCCCAACAAAAGCCCGCCTACTCGTAGACTGCTACGACAGCGATGGTAGCGACTGCAACGATAGCAGTGACAGCGGCATCGACACCAACGGCCGACAGAACGATAACCCAAACCCGAGGCCAGTCTCATGAAGGTGAAACCACCGCCACGTAGAGCACTCGTCAGAGCTGGAAGACTCCCATGGGAGCGAGGGGCCCGCTTGGCAAGCCGGCAGGTCACACATAGTGTCAAATGGTGGCCACTCTGACAATGACAGCATCGCAAACTCAGGTATACCCGCTCAGATTAAGGCATCCAATAAGCTGGATCACACAACACTGGCTGGCAGTGAATTTTTATACCCATGGTACAGTACTCATGGCTTTCTATCTTTTCAAAGGCTCCTCCATTTCGCGAGGCTTGACGCGGGTGAATGCAGGCGCCTTTGCTCCATGACGTAAGAATATCTGGTGCACATGAGTGAGGTTCACAGTGTAGGCATGAATCTCCAATGTAAAGCAACCACACGATACCATTATAGCAAGAGTCCTCTAGCCAATCGTAGCCGCATGTCAGGGTATGGGGGAGATCATTAGTGCGCTACGCAGGAATAATCTCGATCGGTGAGCGGCCTAAGGCACAGGCACGGTGATGGCGATCGAATGATATGTATCCGCGGGTGGGCTTCTTTAAGACACTGCCTTGGGGAGATCAGATGTCCATGCAGCCCCGCCACCGGCCGGTCATCAGTTTTGCTCGCATACTACGCTGAAGATCATTAATTACCAGCGAGGGGCAGATGTGCAGGGCCACGGTTTGGTGACTAGGCGCCACCGGCAGATTGCCAGAGGCTAAAGCTCCTTTGCCGACTGCAGCCGATCAACCTCCAGCTACCTTATTTCTAGCACTGAATTACAGAGGCAAAGCGTCGCAAGCAACACGGAGACATCAAAGAAAGTATAGGCGCGCCAGTGCACGGAAAACCAAGAGGCGGCAAAATAGTGGGCATAGGTACGAAGCATGGACAGCCAATCAGTACGCTATATCTAGATATAAACGCAAAGCTAGGCAGCACTGAAAATCCTGTGCGGGCTGCTGAGCGACCTGAAAAGAGCGAGCTCTGGAGAACCAAGGGCTTGGGGGTTCAAGGGTAAATTCGAAGAAACAGGCTGACCACAGATACTGTGGCTGCTGGAGGTAGGAGATCAGATGCCAAGGTGGCATCATGTTGTCGGCAAGGTGGCAGAGATCATTAACGAGCTGCTGATCCCAAAGGACGAAGTGGTGGTGCTACAAGGTACATCGAGCAAGGTACCTGAGAAGGGGAAGCTCCTGGGAACAGTGGCATTTTCGGGGCTGGGGGGCAAGGGTATTTCGAAGAATTCACTCATCCGAAAATGCCCTCCCACCAAAATTGCTGTAGACTAGTGGTAGCCACAACAGGAGGATACCTCTGTACAGGTAGCTTCGGTGGTAGGGACCCCTGTCAATGCCAAATTCAGCGGCTCTGGTCCTGATTGCCAGCTGCCTAGCCCGAAGATGCTCACGACAGACCCATGCATTGTTGCAACATGACCCAAAGCATGGTGCGTTGAATAGAAGTCGAAAATGGACATGTTGGGCTTTCTTTCAAGCATCCTCGTCACATAAACGCTAAGTTTGGATGACAACCTTAAGCTGCAGCTGAATTGAATCAGACGGCTGGTCCGCTGCAAGTCTGCGCATTTGCCTAAAGGCAACAAGTGGGTGGCGCACCCTCGCACAGCGAAAGAGTCCAAGCTACGCAGCTTACGGAGTCCAAGTCGCTCTTCCATTCTGCGAGGCTTGACGCGGTTTGATGTAGGTGCCTTTGCTCCATGACGTAAGAATATCTGGCGCACATGAGTG
>NW_007930909.1:0-6599 GCF_000280675.1 Beauveria bassiana ARSEF 2860
GCCCAAGCAGGCCGAGGTTCTGACAGAGACAGCTTCTCTGCGACGAGTGCGCCGACATCGTGTCGCTGCTTCGGGTGCACAACTGGCGCGTGTGCCTCGTCTGCGCGCGAGGCCGACGACATCGACTGCGCGGGCATTCAGAATTTCCTGGACAGACCGGTGAGGCAGCACTCCTTGGCCGACAGGCAAACGGCCCAACTCTGACTGCGGCAGAACACGTTTGTGAAGCAGTATGACTGGAGACACTGCCCTGTCTGCGACGACGCGGACGATCTTCTGTTACGCCATGCGGTAGGCAGCCCGAATGCGCAACCAGTTCCAGGCCGCTGACTATGCAGGCCACGTCGTTTGCAGCGTTTGTTGGGGCAGGGGAAAGCCGAAAGGAAGTGTCCGACGTGCCGAGCCACACGCCTGACTATCATACATCATCTTTTCTTCTTAAGATTGATACTTCTCTTTTTATCTTCGTCGTCTTTCGCCTCGCGCTCTGTTGAGCCAGTCACTCATGCCGCCGTTGTTCAGCCAACCAGGGGCAACTGGCTTAGTCACCCAAAATACACCCCTTACACCGGCGGACGCGCCTTGTGTAGATTCATCAAATATTTTATCAGAAAAGCATGCATCCCTCGGCATATATCGCAAGCACGACACCGTCAACATGACGAGCGCGGTCACGGCTCCGATGCGCGCCGGTGGATGGAACGTCATCCTCACCATTGCCAACCAACAGTATCTGGGGGGTATCTACCAGAACCCGCGCGAGCCGACGGTTACGTTTGGCGACTTGTGCGCTGAGCTGGCCCTCTGCTTTGACTATCCAGGCGGCGGAAAACTGCTCAACAACGTCGACAACGTTGACAACATCAACAGCGTCAACAGCGTCAATACTGCCAACACCGTCAATGCCGCCAGCCTCATCGACAGCGCCAATAGGGACAGCAACCAAGACCAAGCCAACATCAACGAAAGGCCATGGTTCGACATTGCATTCGCGCTCACGGAAACGCCAGACGAGGCAGATTCCCCTGTCAATCATCCATCCTTCATCACAAGTGAGAGGTTTGACGAGCTGGTTCCTGGCCTAGCCTCTGAAAGCGCCACGAGGCGGCGAACCGTCACCTACCACATTGTGCATCACAAGGCTTGCAATATTTCTGGTTCCTTCAAAGACCATATACGAGGTTCGTCATTCCTGGTCCGGTTGTCATGCCACCCTCTGCTCACAGGGTCCCAGCCAAATGCGTCTACAGCCTCCCTGACCCCCGCCGTCGCCATCACCCCGCCTTCCTCCCTTACAACAAATCTCCGGCCGACCCTCGTCTCAACATAATGCCCCTTCGACGCAAAGCGAAAGCGCGCTCACAGTCTCCGCCGAAGCGCTCCGGCTCAACCTCTCCTAACAAAGCAGACGACGCAGCCGGTGGCCCCGACAACCAAAGCTATGACATGATCGCCCCCGCCGACATGGACATCGACATTGACGCGGCTCGCAAGACCATCAGTGATTTTCGCATGGCCTGCATCGCCCAGGCTAGCTGCTGTGCCATATCGGGCGGCGGCCGGCCCTGGAGCGCGCTGCAGCTCATCGGCCCCGGCGTCCAAGCCTGCCACATTGTGCCGCAGCAGCACTACCATTTGTACCCTTTGGGGGACCCGAGCGATACCACCCAGGACAGCGCGCGACGGCTGTGCCAGGCTTGGGAGAAGACGTGGAGTCCCGGCAACGGTATTCTACTCATGAAGCATATACATGACTTTTTTGATGCGCGCCTCTTGTCCATCCACCCAACTACGCTTCGTATCCGGGTCTTTGTCCCCTTCGAGGATCTTGAACTCTATCACGGACGAAAGGCGCAAATCCCACCCCGGGTTGACCGTAGTGCGCTCGCTCACCACTACGACATGTGCTGCATCGAGAACATGGCCGCCGAGCGCCCGAATATCATTCTATCATCGCTTGACGCCACCAACAGAAGCAGCTCGGCCATAAGCCTTGTGAGTCCGTCGAGCGGAGGCAGCACTCCGCTAAGCGGACGGCCGAGCCTCCCTATGACGCCCTCTTCCGGAGATGCGTTGCAGACTGCGCCGCCCGCAGGCGACCCGTCTAAGAGACGGCGACCAACCCGTAACGGGAACGAAACGCAGGGCTGCGTCAACGACGACGATGAGTATTGGTCGGAGGAGGAGGTGGTGCAAGATTTGCTGAGGGGAAGGAAGAGGCAACGACCAGACGACTTCAGCTTTGATGGCTACGTCACGCAGTCCAATAGTCGCGAGTTTCTGGCCAACGTCAACCGGGAGCTGCAAAAAGATCTTAGGCTGGCCTGAGGTTTCTGTCTATAATTCATGATACCCCGAGGGTTTACCCTGCCGTCTTTACATTTTGAATAGCAGCCCATGTCGACGTGAAGAGAATTCCAATTCGGTGGACAATTGCAAGCCTGTCTACACTGACTGTAGCCCAGCTTGTACCAGGAGGGATGCATTTCCGGCCGTTCCCTCTACGCATCACATCCTACGCCGATAATTTCTTGCACCAAAAAGAGCTTCTGGAAATGAGACTGTCCTCGCCAATTTGACTTCTACTCTATGAGTTCACAGAAGTGGCATTCCATCCATTCATTCTCAACTCACTAGTTCTGCCAAAGGCGTCGACCCATCACATTGCACCATTCGATCCTCCAACTTGCGGAAAATATCGTCTATATGCTCTCCCGCACCTGAAAGGTGCAAGATATGTCCGATAGCGCGGTGTAGAGCGAGGAGGCGTGGCGCCGGTGGGTTGATGCTTTGATCTGCTGAGGTACAGCGCCCTTGTGACAGACAGCATTCTCTGGAATCCAATCCCTCGAAATGACCTGATTTCATAGGTATGCGGGCGGTTGGCGATTTGCGTGCAGTAGACGTCGAAATTCCAAGGGCTCGATGCAAATCCAGAGTCAGAGTTATAGCATTGTGCGGTTGGTCAACGTCCGCGCCATTGGTAAGATGAGCAACGTCATTGTCGAACATTTTGAGAATCTCCAGGGCGGTCTTTTTGGACTCGCTCTAGAAGTGTAGTAGTGGCGCAGCACAGATGAAGGCATGCAAAACGCTTCAAGTGAAAGAAACGAGAGAACAGTACAAATAAACAGGAATGTGCGAGAGTGATGGAGATGCTAGGAAATAAGAAGGCCGCGGTAGGAGGAGCAGAACCTTGTAAAGACTGACAAAAATAAGAAGAGTGACGAGTACGTAGCAGTAGACGCAACGTTGAAGACATACCAATTCTTCTGTTTCCGATCTGACGCGGACCAATAAGTGCGGTAAATTGTGTGCGACATCTAAATGACTGATGTTATCATCCTCGATAGAGTCGCCTTCATCATCCAGTATCTTTCCTTCTTGGGCTTCTTGTTCGCGTGCCTCAAGGTGATCATGGCGCAGCATAAGCTTATCGTGGCTTATCACTTCGCCTGCGCAATGGCGTTTTTTGGCGAGTGTGTACGGTACATGCATGGTTAACATGATTGCGTCGAGGTACATGACAACGAGGTCAACGCTCCCCGGCGGTACACGGGTCAGACACCCCCGGTCGCCTGGATACGCGTCGCGGCATGGACTCGGCGCCCGCGTTGTGAAGCCTGTGACTGAGTCCGTAGCGTTTTGCGGAGCGTGCCCATGTTGGCGCACCAGACATGGCACCGCCCGACGAGACGAGGAATCATGCGCAAGGATATCATCTGCCAAATATTGGCGGTATTTGATGCGGCAAGACGCCAGAGAGGGCACTCGTCACAGCGCAGTCTGCCCCTCTATACCCTGTCCGTACTGACAAACGCTTGACTATGAGGTATCATTGTGCACATAGCGACAATTCACGCTTGTGTGCGACATGGGAAGCAAAGAATGAGAGTGGCATGGCCATCAATCAACTTTCTGCGACTTTGAGCTCTCCGGGATGCAGATCGGGCAAGATCGCTTAAGATTGTAGCGCAAAGGCGGTAAGAAACGCTTATGCCAAGAGGCAGCGCGCTTGAGGACCCTGAATGCAACCGGTTCCTCGTGGTTCCATCCGCTGGCAGAGGCTCCCAGCTTGCCAAGATTCGATAGAACGCAAAGGCCGTGCGGGGTACGAGTTGCGCGACAGTCTCAGGGAGATCGGGATCGCGGGACATGGCTATGACTTAAGTAGGGACGAAGATGGATAACAGATCAGAGACTACTACCGATTTTGCGTTGTCGTGCCGGAGAACTGCGGTATTGTTTCTCGTCCGAAATGTGATGTCGGCACGGGCTTGCGATGTGGGGGTGCAGGGCATGTCTCCTTTGTCGCAATATACGCGCGCTGTCACGTGCAAGGACGGAAGCTTCAGCTACGATATGGACATGCCGCGTCGATGGTGGCTACAGATGGCGTCTTCCGAGACTCAGACGCAGATTCAGTAATAGCATATACCGACTTTGCGGAGCTGCGAAACAGGAAGGAGACGCACATCATAGCTCTTCTACAAAAAGCCGAAGGAGAGAAGAAGGAAACCACAGGACGTATCGCTGAGGAGCAACGGCGCATCAAGCCCAAGAAAGCAGCAGAGGACGCGCAAATAGCATTGATTATGGCAACGATGGCGCAGGAGATGTTGAAGCGGTGAACCGAACCAATTGAGTGCGTGGGTGAGGGTCATTGGCCTTAGCAAGACAGATCTTTCTGTACCGAGCCTTGGTTCGAGAAAATTTGCGGAAACATTCGACGCGAGTGCGGGGTTCGTCATACAGTACCGAAGCGCTTCATTAAATGATCAGATCGGAGACTTGCAGCAGCTTGATCGCTTGCTGAGGGAGAAACGTCCGCCTGGTGACCAGCCCGGCGCGGCTGAGGGGGCAAAATGTTGAAACATTGTACTACTAAGGACATGAAATAATAGGACTTGTCTTGATATGTGATCAGCGCCTCTATGAGCAAAGTCTACACTAAGCAATCATTCTAGAAATGGAGTTGCGACGCACACATGTGGGCCTCATTAGTGTCTTTTGTGAGAAGTCACAGCATGAAGACAGTGACCAAGGAATTGCCTAGCAGGTATGCTGGTAATGGAAAGCCATGTACGTTTCAACGAAATAACGCTCAAGGTCATCACTGCACTATAGTAGGCCGCACCTTTTCCCGAAGCGAACCAGATTGTGGCAGCATCTTTTGCCATGGTGTGAAAGCGCCAGGGCCGCTCGACCGTGCAGAGCTAGGCGACTCGATGAGGAGGTACATTGTGACCATGGCCTGTTTAGCTGCAGACGGGGCACCATACGAAGATGACCTTGAGAGCTGTCTGCATGCGCGTGTGCGAAAGCGGAGCTGAATTCTGGCAGCTGACAGCTCCCACCAAGCCCATACATATTCCAGCAGGTCTGGTCGATTACTGCGGCAGTAGCAACCCTGTGCCGGTCAAATTCGCCGCCTTGTTGAGGGCCCTTTACCGCCGCGGGCTCGTGGGCGATGTGCACGTTTACGTCTTGGGCCTGGTGGAAGCTGCGGCCGCCTAACTGGGCGTTTTCCACCGTATTTGACGGCATGGCTCGCTTCGCCTTGTGTTCGCCTGCCGTAGTACTCCACTAAATCCGGGGCGACTTTCCACATTTTTGATACTGGCTCTAGTGAGTACGACTCCTCGTCGAAACCTGTCCATTGCCATTCGAATTTCTCATCCTCTGTTTCGTCAAGAATCCTCAGTGGCTGGTACATTCTGTTCTTAGGCTTAGGTCGGCCGATGCCCTTCCATAGCTCGAGAAGGCCCTTCTGATTATCAAGTTGCACGTCTCTCTCGTGGACCAACTCAATAATCTCGTTCGATCCGACAGGCATCAGTCTCAAGGACAGAATGCCCTGTTTGACCCACTTGTAGCCTTTGTACTCCCATTCTCGGCCATCGTAGTAAATCGTCCTTTTCGAAATAGATTTGCCTGCTCGCGGTTGCTTGCTCGGCGACAATTCATGCTGGCTTAGACAAGCAAGCGTGATAACGTCGCTTGGCAGAGCTGCTAGGCTCGACGATTCAGTCTCGCTCGACACTGCTGATTCTATTAGCGACGCGGTTTTCCTGATCTGCGCAGAATGTTTTGGCGATTTTGCGTCATTCGACAGTATCTGTTCGTTTGCTGTGTTTGGATCGGAGTTGGCTGGCGCATCACTATGGAAGGTTAGCGATGTCGGGTAGGCAGGCAACCGCAGTTAGCGTACGCTTCAACCATCACAGCCTCGGGAGCTCGCCCTTCCTGTGACGGCGGCGGGTTCAGCAGGTCAGCCAGAGCGAACATGCTGAAGGCTAATAGCTAACTAGTAAGACAAGGGAGATGTTGAACTCACAAAGCTTTGCGCAAAAACGAGGCAATGAAGAACTGGACACGCGAAGCTGGCGCGCTAACTTTCGGTGGAGTGCAGGCCGGAGCACCCACTTGCCGTTCTCGGTGCATGTAGGCAGCAGAAAGCCGATGCTCATGCCTGGGGTGAGATCGCAGTTGGTGTTCGGTGGGCAGCATAGAGCAACGTGTCAATGGCGTGGAAAGCCACCGCCCATGCCATGGTCGAGCTGAGTAGCCGGCGTGTGCAGCATGTGCAGCAAAAAGAC
>NW_007930909.1:6699-13832 GCF_000280675.1 Beauveria bassiana ARSEF 2860
GGCGAGAGCTGTATAATATAATGAATACTCTGTCTCTATCAAAATTTGTCTAGTTGACTGCACAAAAGCCCCCTGCCCCCCGTATTCTCATGCGACGTAGTTTCGATAGGGAGAAGTGTACACTCTACTTTCAATTCAAACATTCTTGTAGTGTTTCGCCACAAGAGGTCGCAGGCTGCTCAGTATGCCTGTCCAGTTTTCTACGACAAGTAGTACCATGGAATTATACGTTTGTACTGCCCAGAGCAGCGCGCTCGCTGGCACAATGCGAGGGTGGCCCAACCGTGCCATATACATCGCTTCCAAGGCTAGTCCGCCTGGCATGCTTGCAGGGTCCCGCTAGACACACCATCGCCCAGGCCGCTAGCTGCCGTGCTCTGTGCGCCGGCCGCAATCAAACATTGTCTGGCTTTTGCACGGCAGGGCTTAACGCAGACAACGCGCATGTACTTTGAGTGTTCCTGCAAGGCTAAAAGCAGCCGCGCTAGAATGGTATTAGGTGTCTTTCCCCTAGGGCTCTGCGCGACGCGCGCACTCTTGGCCATCTCCACTGCTAGCTCCGTCACGGCCCAGAGGCGGACAGGTAACCTTAGGGGGTCAAGGTAGCAAATTGCGATTACAGTATCGCAGTCGCATCAATCGCTTCTACTGCTACCATACGACTCAGGCTGTACTGCGTCCTTCTGCTATCAAGAGATTGAACCACTATTACCTGCTGGTTTTTACGGACGTACGAAAGCTCTGGCTTCCCTTGACCGCACTCTGACGACGAATTTCTAACGTCTCGTCAAGCAGCAACACGGTCCGTTCGCTTTCTATGCCCATCATTGCGAGTACTATTTGCATCCTTTCCTACCTCGTCGAGAGTGTCACATGCCGTTTCCAGCGTTGTTAGGTGTAGTGCGGAGTAGCCTTCGTGCCTGCACACGGCGTAGCCCGTAGCCAGTCGGCGCTTTATCAAGTCAAATTCATCAACTTACGTAGAGAACCTCCAAGGAGCTGCTGCCATAAATAAAGCATTCAATTGCGGAGGTATAGATGCTTAATGCATACACAAAGACATATGTATCGACCAAATTTCCGTTCGATTCGCTCAAAAATTCTCAAAACAGCCGAGACTTGAGCCGATCGCGGACGATAGTCGGTTCAGCAAGTCCGCAGCGAATTGCTTCCCTCGCACAGGAGGTTCTTCAAGCACTTTTGAAATGTCTTCCGAATGCTCGCAGATAATGTCAATCACTGCTCGCCTCATCTGACATTGAGCATCTGTGGTCGAAGCGTATAACTCTGGTATGCAGTCAATGAACCCCTGGCTCGTCCATAAGCTTTTGGCCTTGGTCTTGAGTTTTCCCAAATCGTAGACTTGAAAATCATCGATGCCGAAATAATCCGTAAATTGGTACACCCGCACATCTCGTGTGAGTCTCTCATCATCAGTACACTTGTTACTGTCCGAGCAGCAGCCACTCGGTTCGAAACTTGCCTGGCGCATTCAGTTCATATCGGACTCGTCAGAGTAATTCCGTAGATACGTATATCGAATTACTCTGGCATATGCTTGAACGCTTCTTTCAGAGAAACTGAAGTCTCGGTTCTATTCTCGATAAATCGAGCCGCAACATTGTGACCATCTTGTCCAGTGTACTTGCCTAGCAATGCCTTGGAAAAGTAAGGACTCTGGGTAGCGAGAACACTGCTATGGGCTTGGGATTCAGTATAGTGGTAAAGAAATGTGGAACGGTGTTGAAAGACTACTGGTAGTCGCAGACGAGTCTACATCAAAGAAGCGCGGCTGACTCACACTGTTTATGCTTAGAATAATCAATGCTTTGCGATGTTTTCACGCTAATAGCTTGATCGCTACACTTCACTGCAAGTTTTGAGATTGGGCATTAAAGGTTCTCCGTAGTCTGCTACAGTATAGTCTTCCGTGCTTCTAGCTGTGTACCTTGTAGAGCCTGCC
The DNA here is from genome assembly GCF_000280675.1 of Beauveria bassiana ARSEF 2860. Classification (NCBI taxonomy): domain Eukaryota; kingdom Fungi; phylum Ascomycota; class Sordariomycetes; order Hypocreales; family Cordycipitaceae; genus Beauveria; species Beauveria bassiana. The sequence continues at coordinate 8,663 of NW_007930909.1, forward strand.
GATACTCTGCCGCTGATTTTCCAATACACAATCCTAAGATCGACCGAGTTTGATAGAGGTGGGGGTTGGGCATATTCCGATGTAGCTTCTCAAGCCACTCGTCGGCCACGCTGACCTTGGGCGACCGCAGTAATCTCAGCAGACACTCATCCTCGTTGCTCAGCACTGCCTCAGATAAAGCGTCTTGAGAGATGGCGCTGTTGAGCTGTATCTCATTGCGGTTCAACAGCCACTCAACAAGATGCGCTCTCCGTCCGCATGCGGCAATGACAAGAGCAGTCCGGCCGCGGTTTGGCCATCGACACTCATCATCATATGGTTCACTCTCATCCGTGCTGGCGGACTGTTCGCTCCCGTCCGTCTCGCTAGCGCATTCTATATCCTCAGCCGTCCAGCAAGGGTATTCTTCGTTCACGCACGAGCCGTTGTTATATAACAATTCTGCCATTTCCACACTGCCACTCTCAGCTGCTATGGCAAGCACGCCCGGGGAATTTTTGATCTGCGCCTTTGCATTGCTTTGCAAGAGAAGTTTGGCTATTTCCACATTGCCCGTTCGCGCAGCATGCTCAAGAGGCGTCATGTTCCGGGAGCCACCTCTGGCAAAAGCGTCAGCCTGTCATTCAAGTAAGAGGCGAGCCAGTTCTGTGTTGCCAGCGTCAATGGCCTCTGTTAAAGGCGTGCCTCCTCCCCTAGGCCATCGCTCATTGAGGTTGATGTCATTTGTGCGTTCTAATAGCATGCTCCAGAGTTCCTTTTCTTTACAAGCCGCCCAGTCGAATAATGGCATGCCGTTCGTTTTGAAGCTCACGTCGACGTCAGGTTCCCGAAGTATGAGCTTGGCGACGTCGTCAAACCCGTTTTCGAAAGCCATGGCAAGCGCGGTGACTTTGCGCTCCGGCTCCCGCTTGTTAACATTTTTCGTGGCTCTCAGTGCTATTTTGGCGAGCTCCAGTTTATCCCATTTTGCTGCATAGAATAATATGTCGTTGTTGTAAAGCCTTTTGTTGAATTCATACGCCGAGTGACAGGTTTGCAACAAACTGTTGGCGTCAGGGCGACTCAGGTTGTCCAGTATGATTTGCAATATTACATTTGGGAGCGTTAACAGTGAACGCCTGTGGCACCGCTGCGAAACATCGGAGCACTCCGCCATGTTGTAAATCGTCAGATGAGAGAATAGCACAATGCTGCTGTCTGTGATGGAGGGGGGAGGCAAATGAGAGACGCGCCGCGTAGATCGGAACACGAGCATCACCCTATGCCTGAGCGATTTTCAGGAGGGCGAGAGGTGCAAAGCACGCGGGGCTAGGCAGAGCAGGTGGCCGCACGCTTGCTCTAAGAGACGCCGCACGTTTGTCACTGTATTGGTTTCTTTGCTGCGTATGATTCAGATCACAGTCGGTGGTTGAACTGCTTCCACAATGTGTTGGATGGTCTCGCAGGTTGCAAATGTGCGAGAAATGCGGAGGCAAGGATAAAAGAATCTTTGCCAACAGTCGGGCGACCGCTTAAATGAGTGGGCGGTGCTGCAGCAGCAGCTAACCATTCAGGGCATCAAGGTACAAGACCGTGGAGCCAGCGCCTCAGAGAATACATCAGTCGCGCATGCAGCGGCCGTGGTCGCGTTTGCCTGGATTTGGAGGAGGATGGCGCTGTAGTGCGTGGGGCTCACGTTGCGGCATGGCCTGGTTCTGATTGTGGCATCTCGTAGCTCTGGCCTACCCTAGAGGTAGCAGGACAGGGTGAGTGGATGTCCGTTGCTGACGGGTATTGATTCAAACATATATATGCCATTAGGCGTGACACTGCTACGGTCGGAGGATGATGACGGGACCAGTATTCCAGGGGCAATTAGTGAGAACATGGGCGCGATGCACCTAGTTAGGCGCAGCATCTGCAGTGGTGATGTCAAGATGGCTCCTAGTCTGACGTCGCTTTTGCTGCTCTCTTTTCGCCTCAACGCACAGAGTCTGCAAGAACAAGTGGAGAGAAACTTTGCTTCTAAGTCGACTTGTCTCCAGCTGCGGCTCTCAAGGGTGCGCAGGTAAGAGATAGTGATCCCCTCGCCTTGCTGACAGTCACGCAGTGCATGCACCGTATGTCGCTCAAGATTCTCGTTCAACTCTCTTGTGCATTGTTACTACAGGCGTGATTGATGCGACACGCATCCTCGAAAATCCCTGCATCCGATCCATCTGCCCCTATGGGTAGTCCATTTGTTCGAATCATTCCTGCATACCGCTCAGATATACTGTTGAACTCATGGACGTTTCGCAGCGATAGGACAATGTCTGGTTGAGTGTCGTCGAGAGCCTGGGCTAAACCACAACCAACGGGCGACAGTGCCCACCACCCAACGAATTCGCCGCCGTCGGCCAAGAGATCAGACCAGACACCGAGGCCGGGCACGGGCGTGCCGGCTGCCAATCGTGCGGCGTGATCGTCGGTGGCTTCTTGCTCGGTGAGCGCTCGCTGGTGTATGAATCGAAAGACTTCAGGACGCGAGTTGAGCTCTTTGAAGTGGACGAGGTGCGCCTCGTTCAGCGGCTGAAGATGCAGCCGTGGTGTACTCATATACTCTTGTACCATGTTGTGTGATGGTAGAGATCTTGGCTTTGGGGTTGCATTGGGGACCTGAGAGGATAGAATCTAAAATCGGCTTATCAGATACATCGTCGTGCACGCCGGATGAGTCACTCGGGATGGTAGTGGCAAAGGCCCTTCAATCGAAGAGAATAGATATGCAAGAAGTACATGTAATTTCTGAAAGGGACCGGACGTCACACAACCTCATGGAGGTGCCTCTGAGTTTTCGTGAGGTCCAACTGAATGTTGCTCCTCCCCAGCGCTGATAGAGTGCTGGTAGCGGGCACACAGCGACCAGCCGACGCGGTAAGCGACTTGAGCACAGGACCAGTCGAACAATACGCCAGCCTAGTCTAGGAAGATGACGGATGGATTTCCTGCTGAAAGTGTGTCCACAGTCAGGCGAAGCCATCGTCCAAGCTCTCTTTGCCCCAACTGGCGCCTGCAACCTCTTTGCTGAAAGGACATGGGTGGCTGTCCGATACAAAGGGGATATAGTCCGACGGGAAAAAGAACACCTGTACCCATCTATCCACTGGTCCCCAAGGCGGGAAATACATGCCGACGGGTATTGTAAAAGTGAGCCATGCGGTTGCAATCAATATTCCTGCGAAATGACCTACCGTGCGGTGCAGCTGTGGCGGCGGACCCTAGTGAAGACATCTAACTACGGAGTGATGTTTGATTATTCGCGTATCTGAATAATAACAGAGTATTAATACCAAGCACCACCGATAATGCATGAAAATATTTTAGAACTGCCACACAATCTAATTCATCTTGGCGTGCCTATTTGTTCTACATACTATGTAGTAGTATCGCAGTTCGCTAGGAGATCTTACTACGGAGTAATAATCGACCATGGTTGCATACCAAGCACATGGTTCGGATGGCAGGCTGAGCCGCCCGGATCCCGCAGTTATTAGTAATTATAGTTCATCCAAACCATGGCGTCGCAGTCCCGCTCCAGTTCCATTGTGGCGACCAGTGATCGGAATGGTCCGAACTGTTTTGGTCTTGGTCTGGTCTAGACCGCCAAGACTTGGTCTGGCCATTTCTCCAGACCATGGTCTAACCGGTCCTTGGCTGGTCTGCTGTAAATAGATCAAGCTGGGGGGTGGCTGGTGGCGGTAAGTGGCTGTAATTTTGTCCGTTACGGTTAGGCGGGTTCGTTTGCTTTTGCTCCGAAGGTTTTATCCATTTAATAAAATCGTAGCCTGCAACACTACCGCATCGTCTTGCTTTATAGTTATCAAGTCCTATACTATAATGCCAACACAGGAATTCCTCAACGGATTAGCCTTATTAGTTTTATTGGTCCAACCGGTCTGCCACTTTGTCTGAGCCCCCAGATCAACCAGACTAGACAGACCATTCCGATCATTATGGCAGCCTAATAACAAGTCGCGGACAGAACGTTATATGAACTTGACCCGCCCCTCGTGTGTGGTTAGATGCGATTCTGTATTCTTATAAAAGTGCTTCTTTGTCTTTCTTAGATATACAATATTCCTATAAACGATTTTATAGTAGGTATGCTATAGGTCTAACCTACTAGCTAGTTAATTAACCTACTAACTGACTAGCTACTAAACAGCTAGTTGACCAACCTGCTAGTCGATTAACTGCTAATAGCTATTTAATCAACCTACTAACTGACTAGCTACTAAACAGCTAGTTGACCAACCTGCTAGTCGATTAACTGCTAATAGCTATTTAATCAACCTACTAGTTAACTAGCTGCTGTACAGCTGGTTGATTGACCTGCTAGCTGACTGGCTGCTGGCTGGCTGGTTGGCTTTCTAGTTGTTGAATTACTGGATCCTATTCGCCACGCTCTCGGCGTGGCCCTAGTGTTTCAACCTCGGATACAGGAATGCAAAATTCGGTTTGTCCGCAACTCACCTATAGGTTGCCGTAGATCACTGGTGGCGACATGCCCGCCCACCACGAGGCGACCACGGAATTTACCATGCGCAGTTCCATCTAAAAATACGGCCGAGATGCACACGCTTGGCGAACTGGCCACACTCTAGACTTTACTTTTCAATTACTCTAACCCTCATGAACTGCGCTGTGGAGTAAGAGGTTGTGGACCTTGCTTACGATGTCATTCCTATTGTTTATGACTGGATAGCATAAAAATGAGAAGTGGACAGCTTCGCTACGTGAGATCTCGTAGTCTAGCGTGCCTCTTAGCTCTATTTTGCATATTTCGGTTACTTCGGTACCCAAATCGCTAGAATAGACACTAGTTCATTTTAGTATAGACTTACGAGCACCCCGAACTAAACAACAACCTCTCACACCATTCAGCGCGATTGCGGAACTCGGCGATAGACAGTAGCAAGTATGACTATTATGGCTTTGAACTCCAATTAGCCGAATAATTATCTCATGTCTCTATACATCGAATGAGATTAGAAAAAACCTTGCAAGCCACGAGGCAATCCACCCCCAGTAGGCGGTAGACAATGTACCTTTGTGTTGCCGCGTGAGCAATATAAGCACGATACTACCGAAATACAGAAATCGACCTGAAGAAGAAGAAGAAGAAGAAGAAGAAGAAGAAGAAGAAGAA
>NW_007930909.1:13932-17136 GCF_000280675.1 Beauveria bassiana ARSEF 2860
AAGAAGAAGAAGAAGAAGAAGAAGAAGAAGAAAATGATTAGAAAATTGACACTTTTTCCCTGCCAAGGCCGTCTCACAGCTCCTTGCCCCATGGTGGATAAGGAGTATAGGAGCGATCACACGCCTCCGTCGTCAGGTAATGCTCACCCGATTGGTCCGCGCCGCTCACGTCCTCGCCGTTGGGCCCATAGATGCGCAGCGACAAGTCGGACGCTCCGCCCGTGTTGCCCCAGAGCACCCTAATGGGATAGTACGTGCCCGCCTTGAGGTCCCTGTAAATGTTCCTGGGCCTGTTGTCGCCGTAGTAGAACTGGATAATGTCGGCATTGTCGCGCGTGTAGTTTTGGTATGCCTTGTCGCCGAACCACATGATGGTGATATCGTCCGAGTAGGGCGAGTTAAAGCGGTAGCGGCCGTCCTGGCAGGCAAAGAGGAAGCCACGGTAGCTGGCGGCGGCGTTTCTGAAGAGCGGGTTGAAGCCACTGCCGTGGTCGTCGTCGGTGATGTAGATGGCGGTCTGCAGCGTTGTGCTGTACACGGGCTTGGTTCTCTTGAAGTAGGCGGGCGAGAAGCTCTTATACGTTGGGGACGTATCTTGGCGGAAGGGGTTGTCGTATAGGGCGTACTGGATGCCCGTGGAACAGGTCGGGGTCGGGCAGCTGGAGGGAATGACGCGCGATTTGGTGGTTGTGGGAGGCGGCGGGATGAGGCTCGTGATGGGCCCGACGATGGTGGAGCTGTTGGTGGTGACGACGACGCTGGGAGTGATGGTGTTCTTTGTGGTGGTGGTGAAAGATGCAGTGGTGGAGTTGCTTGTTGCAATGACTGCCGTAGAGGTGCTAGTAGCTGGCGTTGCCATCTCCGTAGTGGTGGAGTTGGTGAGGATGAGTTGAACGCTGGTGACTGTCTCTTTAGACGTAGTGGTGGTGAGAGATGCAGTGGTGGAGTTGTTTGTTGCAATGACTGCCTTAGAGGTGCTAGTTACTGGCGTTGTCGTCCCGGTAGTGGAGTTGGTGAGGATGGGTTGAACGCTGGTGACTGTCCCTATCAAGGTAGTGGTGGTGAGAGATGTAATTGTAGAGTTATTCGTTGTGATGCCCCCAGTCGAGGTGACAATGGCCGGCGTTGTAAGAGTTCCCGTAGTGGTGGAATCGGTGATCATCCCCTTGGACGTGATGGTGGTAGGAGATGTAACAGTAGAATTGTTTGTCGCAATGACCTCAATTGAGGTGACCTCCATGGGCGTTGCCAAAGTCTCGGAAGCCGTGACGGTGGTGAGAACTGAACCAATACTAGTGACTACCCCCTCATCACACGTGGTGGTACCGATAGATGTGAAAGTAGAGTTGTTTGCCGTGATGACCTCGGTCGAGGTGACAATCACAGGTGTTGTCAGAGTCTCCGTGGTGGAAATAGCAACATCGGTCGTGAATGTCCCGGTACTGATGACCATGGACGTGCTTGTCTCAACAATGGGTGTGCCACTCAATGTCGTGGTGTAAGTCACAACCTTGGGGACAATGGTAGTGATGACGACGGTCTCGCGAGACGTCTCGGGTACAGTCACAGCAGCAGTGGTAATACTATCCTCTGTAACGGTGCAGTCGTCGGTCATGGTCCCGTCAAGAGTTTTTGTGATTAAGCCGCCACTGGACGAGAGTACCGCAACGACCGAGCCACTGGTAATGGGCTCGGAGCTGCCACCGGCGAGAAAGTTCTGGATGACAACGGAGCCACCAGAGATACCCTGGGCGCTGCTACCATTGGGAGAGTGAGAGGTCATGGTCAATGAATGACCGTCGGGGCCGACATTCTTGCCGCCGTGGCCAGTGTTGGTGTTGACATCTTGGACACTAATACAGCAAGCCCCAGGCCGGCAGGGTTCCACAGGAAGATCGCCTTCTCCCCCGAGCATGAAGTACGCATAACACGGGTGCTGCTCAAAAGGAAGGTACCTGGTGACGGTGACAACATTAGGCTGTTGGTGAGCAGCCGCGAGAGAGGCCGACGCCAGGAAAAGAGTGAGACACTGCATTGTGAAGCAGGCAATCGTGGATGAGTGTTGGTGTGCTCCCCCCTTGAGTTTTTACGGAATCACATCGCTACTTATATCAGAGGCACTACGATACAACAGACTGATTGCGCGCTCATTATTTGCCTCCCCCTATGCACGGCTTTGGCTGGCATGGACTGCTGGAGCCGTTGGTGTCAATGGTGGCCGTGATTGCCAGAATGCCCGCCATCTTGGGCGCCGACGGCCGCGCCATGTCCGCAACGACATCAGGCCACCAATGGCGAATATAGATGAATTTCGGTGAATTTCGGTGAGATGCTTTGACTTTCGTCCCACGTGGCTTTTCGGTGTGCAGAGAAATTTCCTCTTCTGCCAAGGCGACGGTGATGAGTGTGGGGAGTGAACATACGACTGGACGAGAGATGGAGGACGGCCAAGCGAGAAGCGCCTCGGGTTACAAAGGAAGATTCTGCATTATTGCATATATCTTCAAAAAGAATATACAAATGTGAGATATTCCCTTTAATCCGTCTTTTCTTCTCCTTTGGTTGCTTATGCTGACGCCTCGCCTCGCTTTCTTGGTCTTGAAACTGCTATTGTCCCACGCTCAATAGTGTCGTCGTTTCGAATGACCACCGGCCAGCCGGTTCGAAACCAGCCACTGCGGCAAGGGGTCCTGGCCCAATTCGGCACGCGGGCCATGGATCCTGGAGATGCTGGGGCGGGCTGCTATTCGGAGTTTACAGCCCGGAGTGCTGGTATAAGTGAACGGGCTGGAGCTCATATGACTCCGCTATCACACGACTCAGGGTGTTTTTGTGCGGTGGCAAAGGTCAGGTTGGCCGACGATGGGGGCCTTGTTCGCCATGGACGCTGACCTCCTAATCTCCCAACTTACCACGCGCGTACGCTAATGGGTTCTCAGCTAGGGTCCGCCTCCCGTTAGCGCATTTTTGCTGTTGAGCCAATAGGGCACACTGGCGATGCTACTATTTACTACAAGCCCATGACTGCTGTCATCCCGTTGTACTGCAAGAACCGTTATAGGTGATACGTACAGTCAGGAACAGGTTTAGCGTCCACACTCTAGGCTAAAAAAAAAATCAGATTTAGTCATGTTTAGGCCGATTTTGGCTGCCTCCACAACATCGTTTTATGGATCCATGTGGACGCTGAACCCGAACCCAACC
>NW_007930909.1:17236-37874 GCF_000280675.1 Beauveria bassiana ARSEF 2860
GCCCGCCATCGCTAGAGAAGGCAACCGAGCTGACCCAGCGGCTGTGGCCCTCGAGTGTTTGTAAACAAGCACTCCAGTTTTGTTCTACGATAGCCTTCGCTGACACCTGGCCGGTATCATTGTGAAATAAATTTCGAATAATACTTGTCTCTGGTGCAAAGATGAGCGTAGAGGCGTAGAGTTGGAGAGGTGACTGGTCGATTATTGAGCGGTAATTAAGAATGAAACGATTTGCGTCACGAAGAAAGTGTGAGGTCTTAGTACTGCTATGTGACTATATGATTTATCTTAGTAAAAGCATCACTCTTGTCAGATTAAACCTACCTCAATTAGGCTTTGCAACTCGCCTATAAGCCCAATGCCCTCAGATATCCTTCCAATAAGACTCAACGCCTCAAGCCAGTGAAGGAAGTAGCATTGGAGGAATTGGAGTACTTGGTGTCCATCACAAAGCTTGGCTCCGCTACCTTTCAGGTGACGCACCCAGTATAAAGTCGCATATTGAACCTCTGGTGGCAGACAATGGTCAATTTGATGTTTGCCAACGGAAAACCGAGTCTTCCCCGGTGCTGCTAGCCCACAGATGTCTTGTTTAAGGCGACCATTTTCGGAGAGTAGCCGAAGACACCTCTCTGCGAGCATGTTGTGGGTAGCCTTCTCGTCTACCCAGAATTGATGTTTATCCTCTGGGTCAGAATGGACAAGATATTCCCGAAACGATTCGTGGAATATTCTCACAGGAGCTGTACTGTCAGTTGGGATGTCGAGAACCGAATGAAACATCTGCAGCCTATTATCAACGCGTTCTACCGCAATACCAAGAAGGTTTGCCAGTGATATAACGCCAAGAGGACTTGAGAGAGTGACTATCGAGCCCACTATTTTTTTGAACTCAGTGATTGCATTGCGACGTGAGGTGCCTTTCAGTCCCTGAACCATCTGATTCAGGATAGGCATGTATGTCTGGTCAAAGTCTCCATAGGCTTCATGTTGGAGAATCTGCCGGAGTCGACTGTCTGGCCCGCCCTCGCCTTGTCGATTATCTTCAATAAAGCGGCAAGCGGTAGCCGCGGAGATGAATAGTGGGACGGATCTCTTAAGAAGATCTTCGAGCATAGCCTGACTCGGCCAACTCGTGGCGATATTGTGCTGGCGCCGAATTTCGCAGATTCGGAATTTCAGAAAGATTGCGATACCTCGCTCGATCATACGCGGGGGGATCTCGTGAAGAGGAAACTCTATGAATTTGCCGTGGCTGTCGCTAAAGCCCAGACGAATCGGAGGTTCGTATCTGCTGGTGATTAAGAATTTCAAGGGCCCTGCCTGCCGAAGATCACTTTGCAACAGTAATTTGATAATAGTTGTGACGTCCTGATCCGTCTCGCACTCGTCAAGGGCATCAATCACAACCGTCATAGGCTTTGAGAGGGTTTGTTGCGCAGCTTTAACAGGATGCTGAATGAGCTTACGGAACTGTTCTCCTAAGCCTTTAGCGGAGATTGTCGGGTCCGCCTCGATAACGTTTCGCACATATCCGGCCACCGACGGCAATCTCTCAGCGAGTTGTACAGCGATGGTCGTAAACAGGCGCCCAGCATTACTGCGATCGGACTCGGTCCTCTTGAAAAAGAAGCTGCCACCAAGGCGGCCTTTGGCGCTGAGATCAGCGGCCATTGTACGAGCGATTGTTGACTTGCCAGTGCCAGCCTTTCCTTGAAGCCAGTAAACATGCTCGTCAGTCTGATCGTTGGACCAGTCCATTATGGCTTTGAGGAGCTCATGCCGAGTATTCTCGAGGCACGTCGCAACTTGTTCGTTTGCATGGGAATCAAACGCAGCCTCTTCTACCGTGCGCAGATTGCCAACGACAAACTTTTGGTTGCCGTTCAGCGTCGGGGCAGTAGTCCTGTTGATGTTAGCCTAGATATCGGGGATGGTCAAGAAACGTACGCTTTAAGCCTAGTCAACACTTGCTTAAGGTTAATGTACAACTTGTCTTCCGTCGTCTTGCACTTGTTTAAACCGGAATGGTCTGTATCAATGTCAATCGTTATGGCGCCGTGGCTACCGCGAGCTGAGTCTCTAGGGACGACCTGTGATATTTTAGAGAGGCTTTTTGTGAGGCGCCAGCACATACCAGTCCAATAGATAGCCAGCCGAACATGCGTGTAGGCTTGGCTTCGCGTAAGGCCACGATTTCAGTCCGCTGTCGGCGACCTTCTTTCATCTTCATGCACTCGTCAAAGCGTTCGTCCAGATCAGAGAGCTTGTCGCGGTGGCTCGATAGCGAGAGGAGCAGGCCCATGCTGGACCCGAAGACGCTACTGATACGGGCTGCAAGGATGCCGAAGAGTGACATGGGGGATCCTTGATGAGGGGTCCCGAGAAAAAGAATGCCGGATGTACTGTCGACAATCTCTTTCGTATCCTCTCCGGATTTGCACAGGGCCTGTCGAATGGTCAACCAGGGCATGGTAAGTTGATATAGCTGCGCACCTCCTTGATAATAATGCCGCCAAAACTGTGGCCGATGAAGACGATGGGAACGCACTACCGCGTTTGTTAGCTCCAGAAAATTCAAGGCCTCCGTGCCTTGTAGCACCTACCCGGTGTTTCCTCCGGTGCTTCACCAACCCGTCCAGCAATCGTTCGCCAATCAGCTGCGCAGTAGTAACTGGGGCATTCATCAACCAGTCAGAGTTATGAGCAAAGGCGAGAATTCTTGCTTTCGGGAAGTCGTGTTTAAGGAGGTCTCGGAGCAGGTGTACTCGGCTTCGCTCTTCGGAATTTGTCGATCTCGAGGGGGCTTGGGACGTCCAAGTTTTTTCTGGATGAGCACCGAGGCCGTGGACGGCAACGATTCTGTGGTAATCAGTGTATGGCTCAAGCAGTGTTGTGACGAGTTGTGACTCACTCAAAGCTGGCCTCGCCGCCATTCTCTGGCTCGGAAATAACATAAAGGCCATCAACACGGTTAGCTGTGCCGCGTCGGTGAAGCTTGATGATGGTGGGGAAGAGGAGAGCAGAAGTCAGCAGCAGCACCAACACGGTGGCCCACAACGTTATGCTGTGCTCCATAGCGGGCGCACTGGTCTCGGCTCGGTTGCGTGTTCCACAGAACAACAGTTTGCCGCTCGCTACGAATAAGTTCATACACAGGGGCCTAAGGTATTTTAGGCGATGTGTCTCGTAAGCGGGGGGGCAGATCCGGAGTGCGGCAAGATATAGCTCCGAAAGTACAAATTTCAACTTCGAGATCGCTCACAGTGTGCAGAAGCTTTTTCGTACTATATGGTTATAGCTCCATTCTTCAAAGACTGTAAGTCAAGCGACGAATCTGATTATGCGCAGAACAATACACTTTGGTTGTTATCAGCAGGATTTTTTGCAGCGATTAGCGTTTACCAGAGTTTTACGGGCTCTCGAAGGGTCGTGTCCGCAGGACGTCCTGTCCCTTTCTTTAGCCTGCTACTACTGAAGCCAGTTCCACTTCTTGACCAGGTGCAATTGCTTGAGGGGAAGTACTGGACCGCAAATCGTGAAAGACATCAGCCACGCCGGGCAGGCAAAGTCGAGGATAGCCTTGTGCAGGTACGAGAGTAGGGCCTTGTACGATAGGCTGGTATGCTCGGCCACGAGTAGCAATACAGCACGCTCGTCTAAACAGAAGGCATATTGGACTGTTGTTACGCGCGTCTAGACACGGTGCTTCAGCCGACCAGCAAGTAAAGCAGCCGCGCATGATACAACCAGACGCTGGTGGAGGGTTGGGTGTGAGCTGTTGAACCCGTGCATTTACACTTATGTGCGAGCAGAGCCGAGTTACCACCCGCTTCTTAGCAATTGAGTTGAGTGATACGTCTACGCTAAAAATGTCACTTCATGATCGTATCATCTCTTTATCGTGTCACATGGATCACTTGGTCCATCAGTGATCGCATGTAGTTGAACAGCCACGCGGATTAGCGCTGCAAGCCCGACGAGAGCAGAGCCAAAGAAAATGGTAGGTGTCCAATACAGTCACAGAGCCAGCTGGCAACTGAGCACACCAACAAGGAGCGGCTGCGCTTCAGGCAACCGGCGGGTGCTTCACCGAGTCAAGAGGGCGACTGGCGACAAAGCGACAGCCTTAGGACGCTTCGGGAACGAGGCCTGACTGGTACCTGCTCGTACACCGGCCATGGCAGTGGCCTCGTGCAGAGCAAAACGATTTGCTCGACACTTCCATAATAGGGGCACGCCACCACCAATTTCTTTGCCGGCAAGGTTTCGCTTTCTTGTGCGTACAGTGGGTTGTGTGTACTTGCGAGCCGGCCACGGCTTCTCCCGAGTGAAAGCCTGCCAGCATTGGCAGGTACAGCCAGGCAGGCCCACGCCAGGGGAAGACATCACGGAAGCCTGAGGCATGCAACGGGAAGTGGGTGTCCGACACGTCGACGCCAACTCAACACGCCGGGACTCGCGACACAGATTGCTTACGCAGACATTGGGAGTGAAAGTGGCGCGTCGCGTCGTGCTGTGACGCGACAAGCATTTACTGCAACGAACATGGGCAACAGGATCTTACAGTACACTTTCTAAAATAAAAAATAAAATAAAAAGTTCTCTTTTTAGCGTGGCAAAGCCGAATGTGGCCAGAACTGCTGATAACTTAACTGTATCCACGTAGCAGGAAGTAGCCGTTATCATTATTGGTAACTCTGTGCGGCACATTTGAGTTGAACCCAATTTCGAGCTTAAAATCCAAATCAGGCGGTGGGGCAGGCGCGGGTGCGCCTGTCTCAGCATAGTCAGGCCACTGACCAAAGTTGGCTATAATCAGTTTGCGGACGCTAAACCTGGACTACACCCCAGTTCAGTGTCCCCCAATTTCGATGTAAAAAGGTCCAAACTAGGCGCGTGGGGCTGGCGCGGGGAGCCTGCTCAGCATAATTAGGCCACTGACTAAAATTTGGCTCTAATCAGTTTACGGACGCTAGCCATGGACTACACTACCCTGTACACAACCACCCCATCAATTTTTTTTTCGCCATTGAGGCTATTTGCTGCTGCAGTTCGTGGATCTTCTGCGCCAAATCTGGCGTCCGTTGTTTCCTGCCCCTTGGCCTGTCATGCCGCCTTTTTACAGCCACTTCACCTAAGAGAGAACAATTTAGACGCTGGCTGAACGGCCTGGACGTCTCCTCCCCTTCGAAGATGTAGAAGCTAAAAATGGCCTGTGCAGCCACATGGTGCGCCAGCAGTTTTCCGTGCCTGGATGCCAGACGAATTCCCCCGTCCCCACCAGCGAAGCAGTGGCGGCTTGACACGCATTAGTTTGCATTCGGACGGACAAAAACGACGCCGGGCGGCCATGTCATCTCTGCGAGGCCATCATCGAGATGACTCTGATGTGTTCGTTCAAGGCTCCGCGGCGCCATCCAAGAGAAGTCCACCATCGAGTGAGGGTTGGATTCCAAAGCTCAACACGGCTGCTTGTTGCTGCCAAGATGAACGCTACGAGGACTGGTGCCGCGGATGACACAGACTGCGCACTGCATATTAATACACGGCCAGAGAGATATAGATGATCGCGCGAGTTTGCGAGAAAATACGAGTCGATCAAATGTGTTTGCGCTGCCTGTGTCACGGATAGGCTACAGGAATGGCCGACCGAGAAGAGTATCATCGTGGTCTATGTCTACACAGGTATAACATACCATACTGATTTTTGCAGGATCCTATGTCCTATGCGGGTTTCGGTCCAATTCCGTGTCCGACAGCCCATTTCGCCACACCTCTGTCCAAGGCTTCAGCACCTTGAGAAAAGAGGCAATAGAGGTTCTGCGGACTATTTTGTGACCTGCCTTGTTTATGGCCTGGCACGCTTCAACTTTTTATTTCCAACCTGACCAAATTCTCGCCGGTGGCGATATATAGAGCCTGTAATTTTGAGGCTGGGATGGTTAGTCCATCACCCAAAGACGCTGCATTTACAATGTACATGGCTTTATTATCCTTTGCAGCGCCTGTATCTTCTCGCGTAAGCCATTCCGAAAGGAGGAAACATGGTTCGGGCTCCGGTATTCCTTCCTTCTATAAGACATGTGTGCACTAGGGAGGGAGCGTTATCGCCACAGGCAGACTTTTCGTCTTCCACCATATCAAATGACCTATATCACATTATGGCTTGTCCAGACTCCGAGACAGTGCTGCCCAGATGGAGCTAGTACTCAACGAATCAAAGCTCTCTGATCTCTCATCACCTGAACTTTTGTCGTATCTATACCGCAGATCTTCGCCAGAAACATCGTACGAATCATCGGCACTCGAGTTAGCCGGGTGCTTCAACTGCTCGTTCTCTCTCCAAAGCCAGTCATCAAAATCCAACCCATCCATTTCTGGAAGGGGACTGGTCTCTTGAGGAGAAGCTACAGATGCTTTGTAGAGCCAATGCTGGGCGGGTCGGTCGACCAACTGCTTTGCTCTGCTCACTGCAGGGCTGTCATCGCCCTCAATGATGACCCTGGTGGTGTACGCTCCCTCAGCGAAGATCTGCGCTCTCGTTTCATCACCGTTCGCGATTGCAATTCGAAATGCGTCGTAGCAAGTCTTTGGAACACACGCATCCCGGATGCCTTCTTCCTCAAACAAACGAAGTATAGTTCGCACGAGATGAAGGTCCACGTTGTAGTCGGAGGTGACAGGGTCCAAATCGCCGAGAACTTCGTGAATGGCTTGGATCTTGCTCAACCTGTGATCACTTTCCTCACGATGGCTTGGCGGAAGTAGGCATAGCTCACACTCACAGTCGAAACAGAACTTGGCTTGCAAAAGCCTTCGGCGCTCTGTGTATTCCATCCTGCGGCTAAGGTATGAGATAGTAATTTCCTGTCCTTCCTCGATATCACAGAGCGCGTGGATAGTGAGACGTCCAATGTTCTCATTCCATGTATTTTGCGCATTATGTCGGCAAGAGTGGTTGATGCGAGATGCCTCGAGGAAAAGGCCACCTTCATCGGCCTCAGAGCCGACGGGTAGAACGTTCGTACGGGCAATCGTGTGGCTCTTTCCGTAGACATTGTGAAGAGAAAAGAATGCCCGTTGACGGTCCCTGTCTAAGCTTTTCAATGCGCTGACAATCTGGTCATTGAAGACCTGGTGGTTATGTTCGTCTCGACGGACCTTGAATATCGGTGCCTCAGAAAGTATACGTGCTCCTTTGTGGATTTTTGAGGTGGCGACCAGGCCTTGCCCCTTACCAGAAATTGGTCTGATGGCGTATACATTTTTCTCCATACCGTTTCGCGGCAGAGCAGCCGACAATAGGGGTTGTTCCAGACCAAGTCGAGAGGTACCGCAGGCTGGAGATAGGTTCGTGTCGGATGGCATCGACGTCGTCTCTTGCCTCTCCTCCCAGACGCGATTTTTCGGATCCCAATCTTGCCCTGCCTCCAGTTCTCTGAGCGTCCTACTCGCATCGTGCACCTCCCGCCAATCATAATATCCCCACTGTCGTTCATCACCAGTCTCATTCATTTCATGCCAGAAATGGACTCTGCTACCGAAGTATCTCAGCGCTATGCTGTGCACGCCTCTGATGTACGGCTCAGCAGGCGTTGTCAGACGCCCACTAATCTTTGAGCTGAATCGGAGGAAGTAGTTGCATCGGTCGGGATTACTTGGCATGTGCGGACACTCTCCGACCATGAACCACATGTAAGCTCTGTCCGAGTGATCGAAATCTGTTGACGTGCTCAAAACTTTTCCATCTGTCCGACGTCCTTCCCTGTCGTAGATATCTCCATACGTATGTGTGATTCCATCAAGGAATTGTTGGTAAGACTCTTTATTTACTGCAGTCGCTTCCAGCCGCGGGTAAATGTCGAATCCACAGTCGAAGCCCATCGTGAAGAGGTTATACGCCTGGACCTGGCAGCCTGGTTTCTGAATTTTAGTCGCGTGTAGCAGTACAGTAGCGTGGGTATTTGGCTTGAAAATACGACTCGACACATCCGATGAAGATAGCAAATGTGCTGCATAGCGGACGCTGCTGGATTGGTAACGAACTGCCTTAGGCTCCAACACCGTTGACCTAACCAGTTAGCTCCGTTCACCTTGTTGCCAGCGCATCCACCACCTTTGGCAGTCCCGACGGCTGCGCCTTAGACATGCATATGCATATAAATCCGTGTCTGGCCATCATTGGGCTATTGCTGGCAATCATGATGTGGAACACAGGTTTGTGAAGCGGGCAGCGAACAAATTAGGCTAGGCCTGTGGCCACCGTCTCGATTATGCCAAGCCGGTATTGCCACCGAGGTCCCTGTCACGCGGGCTTTTCATCCATACAATACGGTGGGTTGTGGATTGACTCAAACTGCATAGGAACTTGCTCACTAACGTCTCTTCGTGGGCTAAAGACTGCCCAGCGGACTTCAATTGGCCGAGAGAAAAAGTGCGAGAGATCTTTTGTGCAGCAATTCTACTACACAGTTGGATGTACAGTAAATACATATGTCCATGCAATGGTATGAAAATGTTTTTTTTTCATCAGCATATATTTGGGCCCCGGCACCAGTGATGGAGTCGAGCATGTGTAACCTTACAGCCAGCATTTACTGTCAAACCTACAACAGAAATCATGTTTTCCATTGGCGATCTCTCGGGTATTGCTTCTGGCTCTGCGGTAGCCACCTGAATGATTCTGACCTTAACTGGGCCACTTCTTCTGTGGCAGCTTCCTCATCTTCCAATACTAGCGCCTCCCGCCACAAGACATCCCCCATCTGGCAATATTGTCGACTAGAGGAGGGCAGAAAGATTCCGGCTGGCAAATCGTGAATTGCGACGCCCAACTCCAGCGGCTTGGGACACATCGAGCGACAGTGGACGACCAACGACGGTACTTGTTTCAAGTCAGCCGGGATTACCCCCTGCTGATGCAAGCTGCGGTCTATAGCGAATACAGTCATCAATTTTTCGGCAGCGCGAAAAGCGACGAAGGGTCGAGAAGGCGCCTCAGGGCGCGTGTCCAAAACATTCTTGACGATTTTGCTGAAGACATGCGCGTGCACGGTCAAACTCGCGTTCTTCTAGACGAGGTGCCTGAAGACGAAGAAATCGGAGTATGTAGCCGCTACATTTTGCGATCCGATTATATCGAAGAGGTTAAAAACCTAATGAAAAAGAGTCGTGGTCGCAAGTTGTCGGGCACATTTAACCCCTTGATTATCAGCGAACTCTTCAAGGGGCAGTGTAAGCCTTGGCAAGGGCTCGTGGACAAAGTCAGGGAACAAGTCCTTCACGCCATAGACAAGGTGACAAATGCGATCGTCACGCACGTGGCCGCCGGGGACACCGTCCCCGGTATCCTCTCCATCCTACGCAATGCAAGAACCAACTCTATTCGTGACCTTGACGCCAGGTTTGAAACTTTACTTGAGCCCCATCTCAATGGGCATCCCATTACATATAGCCATTACATGACTGACAATGTGCAGAAAGCACAGGAACGACGGCGCCTAGGGGCTTGAAAAGGCATTTCGAGACCTGGTGGGTGCTGAGAATTTCAAGAAGGGTAAAAAGGTGGCGCTGTATCCTCATGAAATGTTCACAGAGTTGAAGCGGCGCACTGAGGTTGGCATGCAGCTATACGCGGGACAACCTGCGACTGACTATATGGAGGCATACAGTACTACAAGGTGCGTCACCCCATCACTGGCAACGGGAGCCGAAACTGACAACCGAAGTAGGTTGCTTGCAAGAAATTCATTGACGATGTTAGCGTTTTGGCCATTAAGGGCTGTCTTATGGCCAAGCTTTCGTCGTCATTTCAAGCTGAGGAAATTTTGAATTTGAGGAATGATGAACTGGCGTGTAATTTCCGCAGATGAGGGTGTAGCAGACTCATCATCCTCAGAATATCCCTCCGACGCTGTACAATCCGACGGAGAGATAGCCGAAAAGTTCACCACCGTAGAAGAGCCGCCGCCCAGCAAAGCCCGAGCGTGTACAAGCACCATGAGTGCAACGGGGTTTGCCGAAACAAATCCATGCATTGCTTGAAAGATAAGGACGGAACCATCATCCGATCGATTTCGAAACGATGCGAGCCATTTACGACGACATAAAATAAAGAGTGGGAGAGGACGAGAATTTAGAGGATGTGCAAGATATCGAAGTTCCGGAAAGATTTCATCGTAAAATTCTTAGTGACAGCAAGAAGCGCAAGGCCTACAGTGAGATCGACAGCCGTAGTCGCAAAACTAACTCTGACCGAGGAGTTGGATATCGTGAGCACCTAGAGATCGTAGGGGCTCCAGAGGAAGTGATGAAGGAGTACTGCACATCAAACCTAAATGTGCAAAGTGACAGACACAGGAATGGAATGGAAGCAGCGAATAAGGTTGCCATGGAGGAGCTCCTAGACTTGTCAACCGTCCACTAATACTGTAGCTTGCTATTACTGAAGAACTAGATTGAATGCAACAGAAACTCATGGAGGCCATCTGACAGCGCAGGCTCAGGCTGGTCTTACGCGACGAGGGGCTCGAGAGTGGTGCAAAGAGCGGCGGCTAGATTGGACTAGTAGCTGCAAGAAGCATCATCCATGCTACGTCAGGATAAAGTATTTAGACCATGGATCTCCATAGAACGCGTTGGACCTGTAGACTCCTCGTTTTCCAAGAAATAACAGCCAGAGATCTAGACAAGAAGCGAGCCCGCACGATGTAGGGCCTTGCTCTGAGCCGGAACTGGGAGGCTGGCGCCCTGGTGGGTCTCCCAGTGGAGTCTGGAATGCGTGGGCATGGCTGGCAGATACCAGCGCAAGAAGCACTAGTTAAACAGTCGATTCCTAGCTCCAAATTTTCACGCTGCATCACCAAAATTATGGAGGAAGCAGTACTGACCTTGACGGAACGGAAGAGTGGTAAGCTGCTGTCTCTGCGGGATACGTGAACACGACTAAACATCAAATATACAGTGCGTCCAACCAGACTCCGCACTAAGTATCTACCAAGCGCTGGCCTACATACCTTCTATCCATCCATCACTTTAGACGCGAGATTTTGTCCAGGATAGGCTATGAGACTTGTCTGGACAATGAAGGCCACCTTTGAAACAGTCCAAGCAGATGTCAAAGTCGCTACCGCTGCATATGCCACAGTGGTAGTAAGATACCTTGCTGGAAATTCCCTGAAGACAGGCATCGCAAGTCATGAAAGCATTCTTGTACTTGATTGTGGGGAGAATGGTCTGTTTTTCGTGTGCTGTAAGCTCAGTGACTATCGAACCACGCTGGACCAAAAGATTAATGATTTGAGTATTTCCTGTCTTGGACGCCCACCACGATACCGATCGGCCGAGCGCATCGATAGTATCGATATCTATATCTCCCCTTGTGAGTAGAAGCCGAACCACTTCTGCGTGTCCATTTTTGACAGCTGCTAGAAGTGGTGATGAGCCGTAGTGATCCTGCATTCCAATCAATGCACCAGATTTGAGTAGGAGCTGGATACTATCCAATTCATCCGTACACGAGGCAGCATGTAGTAACGGAGTTCGCCCACAGATGTCTCGCGCATTTGGATTGGCACCACGTGACAACAGCAACTTGAGAACTCGGAGTTGCCTGTTTATAGCAGCAATATGAAGTGGTGTATGACCATGGCTACTCGTGATTGTCATATCTGCTCCTTTGTCTAACAGCAGCTGCACGATCTGTTGATGGCCTTTGTATGAGGCAGCTTGGAGAGCATTGCCATAGCGGCCGCCTTGTGCATCGATATCTGCTCCATTGTCTAGCAGCAGCTGCACAATCTGTTGATAGCCTTCAATCGAGGCAGCTTGGAGAGCATTGCCATAGTCACCACCTTGTGCATTGATGTCTGCTCCATTGTCTAGCAGCAGCTGCACGATCTCTTGATGGCCTCCAATTAAGGCAGCTTGGAGAGCATTGCCATAGGCCACTTTGTGCATTAATGTCTGCTCCATTGTCTAGCAGCAGCTGCACGATATCTTGATGGCCTCTGTATGAGGCAGCTTGGAGAGCATTGCCATAGCGGCCGCCTTGTGCATCGATATCTGCTCCATTGTCTAGCAGCAGCTGCACAATCTGTTGATGGCCTTCAATCGAGGCAGCTTGGAGAGCATTGCCATAGTCGCCGCCTTGTGCATTAATGTCGGCACCAATCGACAGAATTTTGTACACTGTCTGTTGAAGGCCCGAAAGGCAAGCGAAGTACAGTGGCGCTGCCTTAGGCTCGCCCGGATCGTCTTCCCATGGCCTCTCCGGATTGAATAGACTAGCCCAGAGTCTAAACTTTGTCGCTTTCCGGAGAAATTCCAAAATTGCCTTTAAACTTGATGCTGAAGCTTCTGCATGTTCAGCGCAGTCCATCCATATTTCTGATGCGTATCGGGCGAGTGGATATTGTATCCGTAGTCTAGAAACTTTATCCTCTTGTATGCTTGCAAGATATGTCAAGCATACCTGCACAACATCAGCCATTAGTTGAGGAATTATAAATGCCGAGACATCACACTGTTGAAGGTACTCCTTTACTGAGAAATGCGCCAGTTGAATGGTTTGTAATCGTCCTTTGTCTGAACTTTCGACAAGTGACACTAGGCTTGAACAAAATGCCGTAATGTCTTCGGGCCACTGAAGTCTGTCGTTTTTGTTGAAGTACCCTGCGTCGATGCGAACGGCGATCACATCAACAGCCTCTGCAAGGATTAACGGCCTTTCTGAGTAGACAAGGAACTGCAGTAGACGGATCGCTTTCTTTTTACGTTCCGGTGGAATATTTGCAAGAATTCGGGCATATGTTGTATCCAAGTCGGAAGGTAGTGATTGCAGAGTGTCATCCACTGCTTCGCGATCGAGACATTCTCTGAGGCGATCAAGTTGGCAAACCGCCCATCGAAACCTGAATTGACACTTTGTTAATATATCTATATCATCTACGACGAATAGTTGTAACTTACATTCCATCAGCTTTTCTACTCACTATATTCTCGATACTGTCCAGCACTTCTGGCAGCTTTGCCCACCTTTTGAATTCTTCGCCTTTATGTAGCCTGGTATTTGTATAAGAGCGAATATCGGCATTTATGGAATCATTGTTTAGATGAATGCAATTGACATCCCCGATCAAGCTACGAAGGCCGTTCTTGATGTCGTCTTCAGCTCGGCTAGTAGACAGGAGATGAACGTTTGCGAAGGCTGGGATGAAGTCCTGCATCCATTCCAGCAGCTTAGACCTTTCAGAGCACTCATCTAGAGCATCAAGGAGAACAGAAACATGTGCAGCAACTTGCATCATATTCTTCAGACAAGATAAGAGCCTACCGGTGTCGGGTTGTAATTGCCCGTCTTTGTGAGAGGCAAATAAGCTGTCAAAGGCCTTCCGAGAGTCTGGCCGTAAGCGATAGAGCTGCAAGACAAGGGAACGCAGCATGTCACCTAGCTTCTGCTTTCTTGTATCTGTGAAATCGAAGAAGAACACAAGTGTGGTGCTATCCCTTTCCTTCTCGAGGTTGTCGAGGATAGTAGCGCTAAGGACGGTTTTGCCGCATCCTGGCATGCCGTGAAGCCACAAGCACTGGCAGGAGCCAAGCTTCCAGTCGCCAAATGTTTTGCTCTGGAGGAACCATGTCCCGGTCCCTAAATGCCGAGATTTTCTTGCGTTATTAATGTTAGTGGACGGGTCAGCAGCTGATAGCCAGCGTTCAATGCGTGCGGTATGATTATCGGCTTTCATCTCGCGTATATGTGTGTTGGTGTCGGTGGATATCTGCTGGACGAACTGCAGGTTTTGCTTCACTTCAACCCATTAGCATAATTCTAATTGAAGCATCATAGAGGTGAAAGGGTACCTAATGGCTCGTACTTTGCTCGATCGGAGATAGATTCCTGACTTCTTGTGCGGGAATGACGGACAAAAGCTCTTTTGCGTATGCCGCCGCCACCACTGCCGCGTATGGCTGCCAAATCTTATTTTTGTGGGAGTCGGCATAGTCGCAGATACCGCGAATGACGAGGCAAGGGAATGAGTCCATCAAGCCTATGGCAATAGTAAGACGGGATGTATTCATAAGTCAAAGATCAAGCTCACCTGCAGCTTCCATCTCGAAGCACATTATATTCTGCTGCTGTGCTAACTTATCCCTTAGGATGGCATCCTTCATTACTTGATCTGCTGATCCGATAGTTCCGTAATGTAGCTGCGGAAATTTGTCAAATCGGTCTTTACTCTTCACTAGATTACTATCATGAGGTCCGCGGCAAGCCTTGCACGACTTTCTCCCCTTCAGATGTACGACATCTGACTTGAAAAGCTTGTCCTTCCCAGGGCCTGGATGGGAAAATCCCTTAGCCATGCCCGGATTTTCTGTCAGCATTGTTGACAGCAACTCCGGGATCTTCTGGCCCTTCCGCCTATGCTGGCCCTGGAGCATAGAAACAGCATTCAACACCAGGTTCGGGGGTTTATTCAGTCTGCCACCGGCATGGATGAATTCCTTTTCCTGCACTGATTTGCCAAAATCGTACTGTACAACAGCTTCAGTAGCCTTAGAGTGTAGGCCTATGACAACATCGCCGAGTCGAACGTCTTTTATGTCGTCGAAGTCGTCTGTCTCGGAGTCCTCGCTCTCTGATTCGCCACCGTTACCTCCATCGCCGTAATAAGGTGCTCCTCCACCTATGCCAACCATCAATCCGAACCTGACAGATTTGAAGCTGCGGAGCATGTCTTTAGCAACAGTTGCAGCAGATGCTTTGCCTGTTGTTTCGGCGGGCAGGCAAGCTATCACCACATTGTGGTGTCCGATTCTTCCAAGGAGGTACGAATTCGTGTCTTGCGGGTCGGCTGCCGAGAGCACTGGATGCTCGGTGTCTAGCATGGCACCCGCCGCCACTAACTCCGTGTTGGGCAAAGCACATATACGGTATAGTCATCGTGCGTAAACTGTCGAGGAACCATGGTCGCGCTTGTTTGTACTTTGAGAAACTATGGTTATATAGCTCTACCTTGAACCCCGCCATAATGGTGCAGCATCACTTAAAGTCACATGACGCCTTACCCCGCTTCGAGAAGGCATCGATAACAGTCTAATTTACTGTACCAACAAGGACTGCGTAGCCCTCGCGGTCTTAGGCAATAGAAGCGAGCTAGAAGTTATTTACCTAATCGTATATTCTCAGTATATACCATGGGGCGGGGCTCCCGCAATTAGTGTTGCCTGGAAGGAGGATACTGAGCGACCAATCACAATTTCGCAACCACGTCGAGGGTTTTTAAGGCCAGGTCCACTCATGTAGAATCGTTTGATCCGGTAAAATTTCCCGCCTTAGTTACTTGAATTATCAAACTATACCCTCTCATGCCGGCATTTACGCGGCTGCTGGCATATCAACACAATACGGTAAAATTTCTGGTAACTTTTACCAGTCTTAGCTTGCACTTACACCCACTTGCACTTGTGGCTGCCAGTGCCCACGCATTCCAGGCTCCATTGGGAGACCCACTAGGGCGCCAGCTCCCCAGTTCCGGCTCAGGAGCAAGGCGGGTGGGCTCGCTTCTCGGCCAGATCTCTGGCAGTCATTTCTTGGAGAGCGAGGAGTCCACAGGTCCAAATCGTTCTATGGAAATTCATTATCCAAATAATCCTTCTTGATGCAGTATGGATGATGCTGCTCGAAGCTACTAGTCCCGCCGTTGCTCGTTGCACCACACTGCAGCCCCTCGCCGCACTAGACCAGCCTGCGCCAACCTGAGCGTGCGCTACCAAAGGACACGTGGCCCTAACGAGCTTCGATGGCTTTCCATCTAGTTCTTCAAGCAATGGCATATTACTCACTCTGCGCCGGCCAGTCTATGTTTCTCAAGCATTGTTGATGAAGGCGTCTTCATCGTCTGAATTAGAGGTATAGTAATTTTTTTTTTTCGGGTAGCGTGAGACATGTGTGGGGGCGGATCGTAGGGCTGCATTCCAGGGACAGCACTGCCTAATTCCCGGCAATCTGTGCGCCATTTTGCTACTTGGTTCATGCGGATCTTAGCTAAGATCTGATTTAGGTCGTGTAAATGATAAAGAGCAAAAGTTGACCTAGGATCTGCTTTAGGGACAGGATCTTGGCTTTTAAAAGAAAGGAAAAAAAAAAAAAATAATCACCAGCTAGGCGATATTAACGTGCATATTTTCCGTAGAGGTGATATTGTACGTAGTTGTGTAAAAGTTACAGTCAGAAATGGTGCGTTTCATTGTGTTTGTGTCACGGGTTAGACCCTGGAAGAGACTCGGACGTTAGTCCTCGTTGCACAGCGAACGGTCGCGACCGTTAGCTCAGGGTACCCACGTCGAATGGTTACCCTTCCAACCAAATGAGGTCGACGCGCTAGTATAGTTAAGGAGATCCTCCGGACCTCTTCCTTTTAGATTCTTCAATCTTTCCTCTTTGTATTAAGATCGTTAGTTAGGTTGAACAATTCTCTCTAAACCCTCATAGTTTGCTCAAGAAGTCCAGTGATAACCTACTATAACTACTTATAGGGGACCAAAGGTACAGCAGTGGTTCCTCTGGTGGAGCCTGCGCACCGCCACACCGCACGCCAAAAAGGGGCTCCCACTATTATTCTTGTTTAACAAAAAAAGGGACACTTATTCCGCCTTCGTCTATACTGTAACTATGTGTAAAGATGTACTGTCGAGCTATCGAATAAGTCACAGTCTCGCCGTGTAAGGTCATACCGGTAAAGTCATGACATATAGATTCATCTGAAAAGCCGAACAATATGTAGAAAGGGAATTGTAGTCTGGCTGGTAGCAGATGATTTAATGTAAGTTTAGGCCAGGGGAAAGCTGACGTGCTTCCATTCGTAAGAGGTGGTTGCATGTCTAGAATGTACTGTACCACAACAAGTACTAAGATATGTCGTGCAAATGTTTCTTTTTGCCTACTTGATGACATATCTGGTGAAGATCGTTCAATCTTGGGGCCAAGAACAGAGCCAAGTCGGGAAGAACTGCATGATCATATCATTGGCTTTAACAGGCTACGTAACGGCTTTCCACGAGTATTTCGGCACGATGCCGCGGCGTCACATCAGACCCGTATTGAGCAATCAGGCCACCGCGGAGCCCACTTCTGATGGCGCTTCACCGAAGAACCTGAGTCAATTTCCACACGCAGCCAGGTAGAAGGGGAGTTACCTGGGAACTCACGGCCGTGGACAGAACGGAATAGTAGGTCTTCTAGTCGTCTGCGCCAAGTTCTCTAGCGTGAATCTTCTACGACTTGGAGAGCTTGTGGAAGGTGTCTCCGACCTTCTTCAGACGTGCATAGCAACCCTCGTAATCTGCGTTGTGGGGGCCATGGCAGTTGGCGCATTTTGGCGTTGCCTGACAACCCTTTCCACTCTGCTTCTCGGATGTCTGTTGTACATATATTGCACTTAGACTAAAGGTACCGGTAGAACTCCGAAAGCAGTTCAATGAGTAATGGAGATGAAGTGCTCCATCACCAATTTGTTCTTTTTAGTGCAGAGCGGAGAAGGGGGTATGATTCAATGAGAAGCCATATTTTGCCGCCACATTAGCCTCAAGATAGCTACGAAAGATCGTCTGTAAACATCTCTTTGCTCATTCACAACACGCCATCGCTCTGCCGACGATGGATGCCCTTCAGTATCAGGGCAGCGCCCATGGCGGACTGTGTGAGCAATTTGCAGCCTACATTACGCAGAGCAACGCTCAGCTGGAGCGTGAGCGGACGCGAAGTGACGAGCGCCTGCGGCAGGTCAGTCTCTACGCTGAACGTCGCCAGCTGGATCAACGGAGACAAGAGCTGGAACAGCGCTCCTTATAGTGTAACCGGTTCGAAAAATCACCTCAAACCGCCTCAACGGTCCGGCAAGCTGGATCAAACCGAGCCGCCGGTTTAAATCACTTTTGCCAACCGAACCGCCGGTTTATTCAGCTTCTACGAACCGCACTAATAGTCCTTGCCCAATTTTCAAGCCGAACCGAACCGCAAACCGCGGTTTGACCGGGGTTAAACTAATAGTCGCGCACCAAATAGAGAAGCACAGAAATTTCTTTTACCGACTCATCTGATTCACTTGCCCTGCGGCCTTGCCAGTGAACCCCACTTCCAAAGGAACGCAAGCTACATATCATCATCACTCCCCGGCCCAGCTTCCCCGACGGTGTCGCTCGCCGCCGTCGGACTAGCATAGCAGCACTGTGCTCATTGTTAGACAACTAGTCCACGGATAAAGCAAAACACTTACCTCAAAAGGGACTACGAGCGCACTTTGGTCCCAGGACCGCAAGCACTCCAAAAGATTCACAGTTTCAACGCTGAGAGAGCCTCTTTGATCTGTAATTGTCGTTTTAGATTTGGAAAAAAGTCGTTCCGTTTCAGCAGACATGGGCGCGTTCGACAAAATGTCAATGGCCATCAAAGAAAGATTGGGGAATCTACGTCTTTGCGCGGACTCCAGCCACCAGTGCAATGGGTCTGATGTCATCAAGACAGGTTCCCGGCAGTACATCTCGTACTCATCGTCATCCATGTTGAAAACCGTTGCCTTTTGCTCTCTCATCCACATCTTGTATCCGTTTGGTCGTGTCAGCATCGGGTCTTGAGCTTGACTTTGTTGAATGGCAGGACACGATGTCGTTGACTTGTAAGTCTCTCTCCACAGCTCTGCCACCCGATGTTTAGCTCTTTCGATCCAATCCTCTTTCTCCTTCCATGTCCTTTCCATGTATGCCCATTTGAGCGAAAGATTCAGCACTGTCGCAGCCGAGTACACTGCAGAGTCCTCCGTGAGCTCGTAGTAATCAGCTAGTTTAGCCCATGCCGTCTCCATCATTGCGGCCAAGTGAGGATCGGCAGTCGCTGCCCTAGCAGCTTCAATATGGTGGAGTAGATAATCCATTGTTGGCAAGACGTCAGCGATGGACGACGCTGTTGCTCCTTCGTTGGCCATTGTAGCATCGTAAAAGGGCTCAAGAAACTTATATGCCTCGGCCAAAACTACCCAGTCGGAGGCTTTTAACGCATCGTCTTGCAGAGCTGACTCCTGCGCGCAGAATATCGTTATCGCCTGGTGTACTCTGGGTCGGAGGGCGCATTCTACCATCTTATACCAAGAGTTCCAGCGAGTATCATTGTCGCGGCGCAGCCTGAGGCCATCAGTAAGCGCCGTGAACGTACGAAGCCGCTGTGGCGTCCAAGTGATATACGTCACAATGTTGTGAAGTTTGCCTATCGCTCCACGCTTCCTCCACTGCTCGACTTGTTCGGCAGACGGCCCGAGGTATGTACCCGTCGTTGACGGTCTCTTGCCTACAAGAAATTCCATCACCGCCAAATTGATCACATGTCCCAAGCAGCGAAGCCTATGAGGCAGCGGGTCGTAGAAGACACCAAACTCTCGCTCCAAGTCGTCGGAAATTTGGTCGATCATGGTGTTCATGTTGCTGGCGTTGTCCATCATGAAGTATCCGACCTTGGAAGCAATTCCATACTCTCGTATAAACTCCATGATAGCCTCGGCCATGTTCTCGCCGCTGTGCTGCCCGCCAAGTTCTTTAATCCCCACGACAAGTGACTGAAGGCCATGGTCTTCCGTCACAAACTGAACCGTGAAGCCTAGGACGCCTAGCAGGTTTGGCGATGTCCAATTGTCCGGCACAATGTGGATCGACGAGAGCGAATTCTGCAGCGCTCGCTTAACGAACTCTTGCTTGCAATCATAGCCCTGCTTCAAGTCATTTTTCACGATGTCGCCGGACCTTGGCAGAAGATCGTCGGCGGCTGGTTGGATGTAGCGTATCAATTCACGAAATGACTGCTGCTCAATGTGAGCGAAGGGCAAGCTGCAGGCGACCGCGTAGCGACAAAACAACTCGCGCAGGGTGTCCGGGTCCAGCGCGTCCCCTTCCGTCGTCAGTTTGCGTTTCTTGGCAGGATGGAAGGCTTCTCCCGTCAGAAACGAAGCAATATTTCCAAGTCTCTTTTTTGTTACCTCCTTACTGGCCTCATGTTTGCCGCAGATCATGATGTTGTGCTCCCTGCGCAGATGGTTGATGATAGTGGATGAGCCGCCGGAGTATTTGTAGCGCTTGGCTTTCTTCTTCTCAAAGCAAGGCTGGCAATGCCACCATCGCGAGCCATCAGAATCCACCCATGCCCCGGGCTTTGTCTTGCCCTCCGCTAGCCGGCAATGCAACCAGATAGGTGAGGTCTTTTGTCGGAGTGCGCTCAGAATCGCATCGGTCGGTGTCGCTGAAAAAGGAGGGTCCGTCTGTGGGTCAGGATCGTCCAAGCAGCCTGAACTACTTCCAGCGCTGGTGGACTCGGCCATGCCTACTACCCTAAAGTTTGTGAGCTGCGCGGGCCGGCGAAAGAGAAAGTAACGATGATACTATGGAAAAGCTTTTGTAAATACTTGTTCGTAAAAATAAACGGCCAGCGCAGCCAATGGACAATATTTAGCGACGTATCTAAAGGCTGAAGCTTGATGGGCGTGCACTATTAGAAGCGCTGAGCTGGAAAGGCCGATGCAAACGCATAGAGCCAATATCGATATTGATATAATGTCAAAACACTATTCTACGGCGTAAATCTCTCCTCGGC
>NW_007930909.1:37974-42631 GCF_000280675.1 Beauveria bassiana ARSEF 2860
CCTACTGTATATTGTGTTGAGCATAACTAGCGTTCGGCGCGACACTGTCTAAAAATTTAAGTTAACGCTCAAAAGCCAGCCTACTAGTGCGATGCGGCCATATTATACCCCATTTTCGGCTTTTTAGCGCTAAGCTAATATTTTTAGACAGAGTCGCACCGGGCGCTGGTTATGCTCAGAATAATACATAGCCGAACGGAAAAAAAAAAAAAAAAAAAAAAAAAAACTTTTCTCGGATCGTAGGTGGTTCGATTTCGTTTAATTATCTATTTTGTTGAACTCTGTTGTGGTGGTGGCCGATTCTGTACCTGATGGCGGAATCCACTGCTGGGGAAAACGCGGTTGTGGGGGGCGAATGCCCCGCGACGCCAAAACGATCAACGCGTCTGGCGAAGCCGAGCGAGAAGGCGAAGGGGGTAACTGGAAGCGACGATGTTTCGCCGACGAAGACTGCAAAAAAGACCAACTACAAGAGCGTCCCGCGCCAATCAGGCTCCAGCGAACGAGGCAGAGTCGGACAATGCGACAATTGCGACGGAAGGCGCCGGCGGCACTGATACTGGTGCGGCAGCGCTGCTCCACATTGTGCTGAAGGAACTCAAAGACATCAAAGACGCGTCAGTCAAGCAGCAAAACCTTATTGAAGATCTACGAGAACAAGTGGTCGAAGCGAAACAAGAAATTCGAGACACCAGGGACGAGCTGAAATATGTACGAGAACAACTTGAGGCCGTGACCGCCGCTGCGGCGGCGTCTGAAATCAGTCCACGGCCTTCATACGCTGAGATTGCACGAACACCACCCACAAGTCACCCAAGCAACATACCATCGTTTTCCTCCAACACGACTACATCGGGCGCAACGGACTTACTGTACTGTACGGTGGACGTTTCCCGGGTTGACGAAGCGCTGGTGGAGAAAACCTCAGCCGGCGCGGTCAGGACAGTCATTGAAACGGAGGCCCGATTGAAGTTGGAGCGGGCAAATTGGCGATGCCGTGCGGTAACGAAGGATCGCAAAAATCCCAACCGTATCCGAATTGCATGCCGCGATGAAGTGGAACATGACTTGGTCAAACAACTCGCGCACGCTAAGCTCCCCACAGGAGCCAGAGTCATGCGAGATGAACTATACCCAGTCAAGGTCGACAATGTAAACCGATTCGCAGTGGTTGATGAGAACAGTAACGTGAAGCCCGAGGCTAGCGCCTCCCTTGGCGAGGAGAATGAGGTGCAAGTAGCCAAAGTGGCGTGGCTGAGCAGACGCGACAATCCTAAGGCATACGGCTCGATGGTCGTCTATCTCACAAAGGTCTCTGACGCAAGAAGAATTCTCCGCGAGGGCTTCTTTTATGCAGGAGGCGAATCAGGACCTACGGAACGATTTGAACGACGACCGCGCCCCGAACAGTGCTACAACTGTCAGGAAATCGGACACAAGGCCTTCCAGTGCACGAAATCGCAGGTGTGTGGCAAATGCGCAAAAGAAGGGCATCACCACAGAAGCTGTATGGAAATCGTCACCAAATGTGCGCTCTGCGATGGTCCCCATGAAGCATTTAGCCGAAACTGCCGAAGACTCTTCCCATCCAACCATGAATAAACAATTCCAAATTGTCCAGCTTAATGTCAAGAAGCAAGGGAGCATACATGATAGTTTGATGAATGACGACGACCTTCGAAACACAGCAGTTATATTGATCCAGGAGCCACAAGCGAGGAATATTGCTGGGCGGCTCCTGACAACACCGATGGCACACAATGGTTGGACGAAGATGACGCCGTCGGTGTGGAGTGAGGGGAGATGGGCGATCAGGAGTATGCTTTGGATCAACGAGGATTTGGAGGCGGAGCAGCTGTCAACAGAGTCACCGGATCTGACGGCAGCCATGATAAATCTACAAGATAAATCAATCTTGGTTGTCTCGGCCTACGTGGCAGGGATGGACAACACTGCACTGCGACACACTTGCGCTATACTTCGCAGTTTAATCATCACCGCGAGGAGGCGAGCTGAGCGACCAGTTGAAATCCTCATCGCAGGCGACTTCAATCGTCACGATCAGCTTTGGGGAGGAGATGATGTATCCATGGACAGACAAGGGGAGGCAGACCAAATAGTGGAACTGATGGGTGAATACTCACTCGGTAGCCTGCTGCCGCGGGGTACCAAGACGTGGCACGATTGGAGATACGAGACGACGATCGACTTGGTATTGGCATCGGAGGGGCTAGCGGAGTCCAAGATTCGATGCACTACTGACGGAACTGACCATGGGTCAGACCACTACAAGATCACAACTTCATTCGACATATCCATGCCAGAAATAGCACATGAACCTAGATTTCTTTTCAAGAATACGCCATGGAAGGAGGTCAATAACAGAATACGAAAGACGCTCCATGGAAAATCCACTACTGGAGACGTACAAGCAGACACGGATCAACTGATGTCGGGGGTGTTGGAAGCCTTGCACGCGTTGACACCGAAATCGAAGTCATCGCCGTACGCAAAGCGCTGGTGGACTTCTGATCTCTCACAACTACGGGCCGTGCAGTCGTTTTGGCGTAATCGAGCGAGAGCGCAACGACGAGCAGGCCGAAGGGATCCCGAGCTGGAGGATAATGCCAAGGGTGCGACAAAACAATATCACGACGCTATCCGACAGCGGAAGCAGACTCACTGGGAAGAGTTTCTTGCAGACAATGACAATATCTGGGAGGCGGCCAAGTATATGAAGTCAAACGGTAGTTCAGCGTTTGGTAGAGTACCACATCTGAAGAAAGCAGACGGCACGTACACCAGCAATAAGCAACAGCAAGCCACGGAAATGTTAGATACTTTCTTCCCGCTTCTGCCTGAAAATATCGAGGAGGAAGGTGACAGGCCAGAGAGGGAGTCAGCAGTGCCCATGCCCAGTATCACAATGGAGGAAGTTGAACGACAGCTGCACAGAGCAAAGTCATGGAAGGCGCCAGGGGAAGATGGGCTTCCTGCTTGGGTTTGGAAGCAAGTCTGGCCCGTGGTCAGACACTGGGTATTAGCCATTTTTCGGAATTCCGTCGAACAAGGCCAAGTGCCAAGTCAGTGGCGACATGCCAAGATTATTCCGCTGAAGAAACCAGACAAAGCTGACTACACCATTGCAAAGGCATGGAGACCTATATCTTTGTTGTCTACGCTTGGGAAGTTGCTTGAGTCTGTAGTGGCAGAGAGGCTGTCTTATGTGGTGGAAACGTACGGCTTGTTGCCGGCAAATCACTTCGGAGCCCGAAAACAGAGGTCGGCAGAACAGGCCCTTATACTGTTACAGGAGCAGATTTTGTATGCCTGGCGGGCGAAGCGAGTGCTGAGCCTGATCAGTTTTGATGTCAAAGGAGCATACAATGGTGTCTGCAAAGGTAGACTCGTTCAAAGAATGAAGGCTCGAGGGATCCCGGAAACATGGACGCGCTGGGTGGAGGCTTTCTGCTCTTCGCGCACAGCGACTATCCAGGTCAATGGTCAGACGTCTGACACCCAGGAATTGCCGCAGGCCGGACTGCCTCAAGGCTCTCCACTGTCTCCAATTTTGTTTCTCTTTTACAATGCCGATTTGGTACAACGCCGCATTACCTGGAACGGAGGATCGGTGGCATTTGTTGATGACTTTACTGCCTGGGTCGCTGGCCCTTCGGCGAGAGACAATCGTGCAGGAATCGAGTCCATTATCGAAACAGCTCTTGGGTGGGAAAAGCGCAGCGGCGCTACGTTTGAAGCAGAAAAGACCTCCATTATCCATTTCACCAAGACAAGCTACAAGAACGATTCAGATTCTTTTCTCATTAAGGATCAAGAAGTGCATCCCAAAACCCATGTAAAGGTATTAGGACTTATCATGGACACGCGCCTAAAGTACAAGGAACACATTGCAAGAGCATCGTCCAAAGGCCTCGAGGCTGCGATGCAACTCAGAAGGCTGAAAGGACTCTCGCCATCGACAGCCCGACGGCTGTTCACAGCCATGGTTGCCCCTGTCGTAGACTTTGCCTCCAACGTTTGGAGGCACGCATGCATAGATAGGAGAGCAAGGATGTTGGATCGAGTTCAGAAGATGGGCGCTCAAGCTATCACTGGCGCATTCAGGACTGTGGCGACCAAGGTTGCTGAGGCAGAAGCACATATCAGTAGCGTTCAAGATCGACTGTGGAAGAGAGCCATGAAGCTGTGGGTGGAGCTTCACACCTTGCCTGACAGTAGCCCCCTACGTCGAGAGGCTTCTAGAATGTCTCGAGTGTGGAAAAACGGTTTCTTGTCGCCTTTCCAGCAAGTGTCCGTTGTCTTCAACTCCACTAGCCTCGACGACATGGAAACCATTGAACCATTCACCCTTGCTCCCTGGGAAAAGAGAATACAGGTTGTAATCGATGATGCTGGAGGAGAATCAGTACGAAGCATGGCCGAAGCAGTGCAAGTGGCAGTCAGCAGTTCTGCCAGAAACGACGTGGTTGGTGTTGGCGGAGCAGTCCACATCCCAGGATTCTGTGACAAAACGTTTGCATTCACGCTTGGTGCGAGAGACCAGCACAACCCATACTCTGGACAGCTGGCAGCGATTGCGTATGCTCTGCGGCGTGCGCTGTCTGAGCCTTGGGACCAACGAGTGGTTGTGCTCACT